>NW_027467777.1:30958879-31119002 GCF_004210375.1 Tachypleus tridentatus | reverse complement strand
GGTAACAATAACATAACCAGTGAACAATGATAGTTACAGGAAAAACAAGACATTAGTTATATTGTTCATATTACAATAATACCAACTAGAGGTAACAATAACATAACCAGTGAACAATGATAGTCACAGGAAAAACAAGACATTAGTTATATTGTTCATATTACAATAATACCAACTAGAGGTAACAATAACATAACCAGTGAACAATGATAGTTACAGGAAAAACAAGACATTAGTTATATTGTTCATATTACAATAATACCAACTAGAGGTAACAATAACATAACCAGTGAACAATGATAGTCACAGGAAAAACAAGACATTAGTTATATTGTTCATATTACAATAATACCAACTAGAGGTAACAATAACATAACCAGTGAACAATGATAGTCACAGGAAAAACAAGACATTAGTTATATTGTTCATATTACAATAATACCAACTAGAGGTAACAATAACATAACCAGTGAACAATGATAGTCACAGGAAAAACAAGACATTAGTTATATTGTTCATATTACAATAATACCAACTAGAGGTAACAATAACATAACCAGTGAACAATGATAGTCACAGGAAAAACAAGACATTAGTTATATTGTTCATATTACAATAATACCAACTAGAGGTAACAATAACATAACCAGTGAACAATGATAGTAACCAGTGAACAGGAAAAACAAGACATTAGTTATATTGTTCATATTACAATAATACCAACTAGAGGTAACAATAACATAACCAGTGAACAATGATAGTTACAGGAAAAACAAGACATTAGTTATATTGTTCATATTACAATAATACCAACTAGAGGTAACAATAACATAACCAGTGAACAATGATAGTCACAGGAAAAACAAGACATTAGTTATATTGTTCATATTACAATAATACCAACTAGAGGTAACAATAACATAACCAGTGAACAATGATAGTCACAGGAAAAACAAGACATTAGTTATATTGTTCATATTACAATAATACCAACTAGAGGTAACAATAACATAACCAGTGAACAATGATAGTGAACAATGATAGTCACAGGAAAAACAAGACATTAGTTATATTGTTCATATTACAATAATACCAACTAGAGGTAACAATAACATAACCAGTGAACAATGATAGTCACAGGAAAAACAAGACATTAGTTATATTGTTCATATTACAATAATACCAACTAGAGGTAACAATAACATAACCAGTGAACAATGATAGTCACAGGAAAAACAAGACATTAGTTATATTGTTCATATTACAATAATACCAACTAGAGGTAACAATAACATAACCAGTGAACAATGATAGTCACAGGAAAAACAAGACATTAGTTATATTGTTCATATTACAATAATACCAACTAGAGGTAACAATAACATAACCAGTGAACAATGATAGTCACAGGAAAAACAAGACATTAGTTATATTGTTCATATTACAATAATACCAACTAGAGGTAACAATAACATAACCAGTGAACAATGATAGTCACAGGAAAAACAAGACATTAGTTATATTGTTCATATTACAATAATACCAACTAGAGGTAACAATAACATAACCAGTGAACAATGATAGTCACAGGAAAAACAAGACATTAGTTATATTGTTCATATTACAATAATACCAACTAGAGGTAACAATAACATAACCAGTGAACAATGATAGTCACAGGAAAAACAAGACATTAGTTATATTGTTCATATTACAATAATACCAACTAGAGGTAACAATAACATAACCAGTGAACAATGATAGTCACAGGAAAAACAAGACATTAGTTATATTGTTCATATTACAATAATACCAACTAGAGGTAACAATAACATAACCAGTGAACAATGATAGTCACAGGAAAAACAAGACATTAGTTATATTGTTCATATTACAATAATACCAACTAGAGGTAACAATAACATAACCAGTGAACAATGATAGTCACAGGAAAAACAAGACATTAGTTATATTGTTCATATTACAATAATACCAACTAGAGGTAACAATAACATAACCAGTGAACAATGATAGTACAGGAAAACAAGACATTAGTTATATTGTTCATATTACAATAATACCAACTAGAGGTAACAATAACATAACCAGTGAACAATGATAGTCACAGGAAAAACAAGACATTAGTTATATTGTTCATATTACAATAATACCAACTAGAGGTAACAATAACATAACCAGTGAACAATGATAGTGAAAAACAAACATTAGTTATATTGTTCATATTACAATAATACCAACTAGAGGTAACAATAACATAACCAGTGAACAATGATAGTCACAGGAAAAACAAGACATTAGTTATATTGTTCATATTACAATAATACCAACTAGAGGTAACAATAACATAACCAGTGAACAATGATAGTAACATAACAGGAACAATGATAAAAACAAGACATTAGTTATATTGTTCATATTACAATAATACCAACTAGAGGTAACAATAACATAACCAGTGAACAATGATAGTTACAGGAAAAACAAGACATTAGTTATATTGTTCATATTACAATAATACCAACTAGAGGTAACAATAACATAACCAGTGAACAATGATAGTCACAGGAAAAACAAGACATTAGTTATATTGTTCATATTACAATAATACCAACTAGAGGTAACAATAACATAACCAGTGAACAATGATAGTCACAGGAAAAACAAGACATTAGTTATATTGTTCATATTACAATAATACCAACTAGAGGTAACAATAACATAACCAGTGAACAATGATAGTCACAGGAAAAACAAGACATTAGTTATATTGTTCATATTACAATAATACCAACTAGAGGTAACAATAACATAACCAGTGAACAATGATAGTCACAGGAAAAACAAGACATTAGTTATATTGTTCATATTACAATAATACCAACTAGAGGTAACAATAACATAACCAGTGAACAATGATAGTCACAGGAAAAACAAGACATTAGTTATATTGTTCATATTACAATAATACCAACTAGAGGTAACAATAACATAACCAGTGAACAATGATAGTCACAGGAAAAACAAGACATTAGTTATATTGTTCATATTACAATAATACCAACTAGAGGTAACAATAACATAACCAGTGAACAATGATAGTCACAGGGAAAACAAGACATTAGTTATATTGTTCATATTACAATAATACCAACTAGAGGTAACAATAACATAACCAGTGAACAATGATAGTCACAGGAAAAACAAGACATTAGTTATATTGTTCATATTACAATAATACCAACTAGAGGTAACAATAACATAACCAGTGAACAATGATAGTCACAGGAAAAACAAGACATTAGTTATATTGTTCATATTACAATAATACCAACTAGAGGTAACAATAACATAACCAGTGAACAATGATAGTCACAGGAAAAACAAGACATTAGTTATATTGTTCATATTACAATAATACCAACTAGAGGTAACAATAACATAACCAGTGAACAATGATAGTCACAGGAAAAACAAGACATTAGTTATATTGTTTATATTACAATAATACCAACTAGAGGTAACAATAATATAACCAGTGAACAATGATAATCACTGCAAAACAAGACATTAGTTATATTGTTCATATTACAATAATACCAACTAGAGGTAACAATAACATAACCAGTGAACAATGATAGTCACAGGAAAAACAAGACATTAGTTATATTGTTCATATTACAATAATACCAACTAGAGGTAACAATAACATAACCAGTGAACAATGATAGTCACAGGAAAAACAAGACATTAGTTATATTGTTCATATTACAATAATACCAACTAGAGGTAACAATAACATAACCAGTGAACAATGATAGTCACAGGAAAAACAAGACATTAGTTATATTGTTCATATTACAATAATACCAACTAGAGGTAACAATAACATAACCAGTGAACAATGATAGTCACAGGAAAAACAAGACATTAGTTATATTGTTCATATTACAATAATACCAACTAGAGGTAACAATAACATAACCAGTGAACAATGATAGTCACAGGAAAAACAAGACATTAGTTATATTGTTCATATTACAATAATACCAACTAGAGGTAACAATAACATAACCAGTGAACAATGATAGTCACAGGAAAAACAAGACATTAGTTATATTGTTCATATTACAATAATACCAACTAGAGGTAACAATAACATAACCAGTGAACAATGATAGTCACAGGAAAAACAAGACATTAGTTATATTGTTCATATTACAATAATACCAACTAGAGGTAACAATAACATAACCAGTGAACAATGATAGTCACAGGAAAAACAAGACATTAGTTATATTGTTCATATTACAATAATACCAACTAGAGGTAACAATAACATAACCAGTGAACAATGATAGTCACAGGAAAAACAAGACATTAGTTATATTGTTCATATTACAATAATACCAACTAGAGGTAACAATAACATAACCAGTGAACAATGATAGTCACAGGAAAAAACAAGACATTAATTGTTCATATTACAATAATACCAATGATAGTCACAGGAAAAACAAGACATTAGTTATATTGTTCATATTACAATAATACCAACTAGAGGTAACAATAACATAACCAGTGAACAATGATAGTCACAGGAAAAACAAGACATTAGTTATATTGTTCATATTACAATAATACCAACTAGAGGTAACAATAACATAACCAGTGAACAATGATAGTCACAGGAAAAACAAGACATTAGTTATATTGTTCATATTACAATAATACCAACTAGAGGTAACAATAACATAACCAGTGAACAATGATAGTCACAGGAAAAACAAGACATTAGTTATATTGTTCATATTACAATAATACCAACTAGAGGTAACAATAACATAACCAGTGAACAATGATAGTCACAGGAAAAACAAGACATTAGTTATATTGTTCATATTACAATAATACCAACTAGAGGTAACAATAACATAACCAGTGAACAATGATAGTTACAGGAAAAACAAGACATTAGTTATATTGTTCATATTACAATAATACCAACTAGAGGTAACAATAACATAACCAGTGAACAATGATAGTCACAGGAAAAACAAGACATTAGTTATATTGTTCATATTACAATAATACCAACTAGAGGTAACAATAACATAACCAGTGAACAATGATAGTCACAGGAAAAACAAGACATTAGTTATATTGTTCATATTACAATAATACCAACTAGAGGTAACAATAACATAACCAGTGAACAATGATAGTCACAGGAAAAACAAGACATTAGTTATATTGTTCATATTACAATAATACCAACTAGAGGTAACAATAACATAACCAGTGAACAATGATAGTCACAGGAAAAACAAGACATTAGTTATATTGTTCATATTACAATAATACCAACTAGAGGTAACAATAACATAACCAGTGAACAATGATAGCCACAGGAAAAACAAGACATTAGTTATATTGTTCATATTACAATAATACCAACTAGAGGTAACAATAACATAACCAGTGAACAATGATAGTCGCAGGAAAAACAAGACATTAGTTATATTGTTCATATTACAATAATACCAACTAGAGGTAACAATAACATAACCAGTGAAAAATGATAGTCACAGGAAAAACAAGACATTAGTTATATTGTTCATATTACAATAATACCAACTAGAGGTAACAATAACATAACCAGTGAACAACGATAGTCACAGGAAAAACAAGACATTAGTTATATTGTTCATATTACAATAATACCAACTAGAGGTAACAATAACATAACCAGTGAACAATGATAGTCACAGGAAAAACAAGACATTAGTTATATTGTTCATATTACAATAATACCAACTAGAGGTAACAATAACATAACCAGTGAACAATGATAGTCAAGACAGGAAAAACAAGACATTAGTTATATTGTTCATATTACAATAATACCAACTAGAGGTAACAATAACATAACCAGTGAACAATGATAGTCACAGGAAAAACAAGACATTAGTTATATTGTTCATATTACAATAATACCAACTAGAGGTAACAATAACATAACCAGTGAACAATGATAGTCACAGGAAAAACAAGACATTAGTTATATTGTTCATATTACAATAATACCAACTAGAGGTAACAATAACATAACCAGTGAACAATGATAGTCACAGGAAAAACAAGACATTAGTTATATTGTTCATATTACAATAATACCAACTAGAGGTAACAATAACATAACCAGTGAACAATGATAGTCACAGGAAAAAACAAGACATTAGTTATATTGTTCATATTACAATAATACCAACTAGAGGTAACAATAACATAACCAGTGAACAATGATAGTCACAGGAAAAACAAGACATTAGTTATATTGTTCATATTACAATAATACCAACTAGAGGTAACAATAACATAACCAGTGAACAATGATAGTCACAGGAAAAACAAGACATTAGTTATATTGTTCATATTACAATAATACCAACTAGAGGTAACAATAACATAACCAGTGAACAATGATAGTCACAGGAAAAACAAGACATTAGTTATATTGTTCATATTACAATAATACCAACTAGAGGTAACAATAACATAACCAGTGAACAATGATAGTCACAGGAAAAACAAGACATTAGTTATATTGTTCATATTACAATAATACCAACTAGAGGTAACAATAACATAACCAGTGAACAATGATAGTCACAGGAAAAACAAGACATTAGTTATATTGTTCATATTACAATAATACCAACTAGAGGTAACAATAACATAACCAGTGAACAATGATAGTCACAGGAAAAACAAGACATTAGTTATATTGTTCATATTACAATAATACCAACTAGAGGTAACAATAACATAACCAGTGAACAATGATAGTCACAGGAAAAACAAGACATTAGTTATATTGTTCATATTACAATAATACCAACTAGAGGTAACAATAACATAACCAGTGAACAATGATAGTCACAGGAAAAACAAGACATTAGTTATATTGTTCATATTACAATAATACCAACTAGAGGTAACAATAACATAACCAGTGAACAATGATAGTCACAGGAAAAACAAGACATTAGTTATATTGTTCATATTACAATAATACCAACTAGAGGTAACAATAATAACCATAACATAACAAGACATTAGTGAACAATGATAGTCAGTGAACAGGAAAAACAAGACATTAGTTATATTGTTCATATTACAATAATACCAACTAGAGGTAACAATAACATAACCAGTGAACAATGATAGTCACAGGAAAAACAAGACATTAGTTATATTGTTCATATTACAATAATACCAACTAGAGGTAACAATAACAAGTGAACAATGATATAACAAGACATTAGTTATAGTTCATATTACAATAATACCAACTAGAGGTAACAATAACATAACCAGTGAACAATGATAGTCACAGGAAAAACAAGACATTAGTTATATTGTTCATATTACAATAATACCAACTAGAGGTAACAATAACATAACCAGTGAAAAATGATAGTCACAGGAAAAACAAGACATTAGTTATATTGTTCATATTACAATAATACCAACTAGAGGTAACAATAACATAACCAGTGAACAATGATAGTCACAGGAAAAACAAGACATTAGTTATATTGTTCATATTACAATAATACCAACTAGAGGTAACAATAACATAACCAGTGAACAATGATAGTTACAGGAAAAACAAGACATTAGTTATATTGTTCATATTACAATAATACCAACTAGAGGTAACAATAACATAACCAGTGAACAATGATAGTCACAGGAAAAACAAGACATTAGTTATATTGTTCATATTACAATAATACCAACTAGAGGTAACAATAACATAACCAGTGAACAATGATAGTCACAGGAAAAACAAGACATTAGTTATATTGTTCATATTACAATAATACCAACTAGAGGTAACAATAACATAACCAGTGAACAATGATAGTCACAGGAAAAACAAGACATTAGTTATATTGTTCATATTACAATAATACCAACTAGAGGTAACAATAACATAACCAGTGAACAATGATAGTCACAGGAAAAACAAGACATTAGTTATATTGTTCATATTACAATAATACCAACTAGAGGTAACAATAACATAACCAGTGAACAATGATAGTCACAGGAAAAACAAGACATTAGTTATATTGTTCATATTACAATAATACCAACTAGAGGTAACAATAACATAACCAGTGAACAATGATAGTCACAGGAAAAACAAGACATTAGTTATATTGTTCATATTACAATAATACCAACTAGAGGTAACAATAACATAACCAGTGAACAATGATAGTCACAGGAAAAACAAGACATTAGTTATATTGTTCATATTACAATAATACCAACTAGAGGTAACAATAACATAACCAGTGAACAATGATAGTCACAGGAAAAACAAGACATTAGTTATATTGTTCATATTACAATAATACCAACTAGAGGTAACAATAACATAACCAGTGAACAATGATAGTCACAGGAAAAACAAGACATTAGTTATATTGTTCATATTACAATAATACCAACTAGAGGTAACAATAACATAACCAGTGAACAATGATAGTCACAGGAAAAACAAGACATTAGTTATATTGTTCATATTACAATAATACCAACTAGAGGTAACAATAACATAACCAGTGAACAATGATAGTCACAGGAAAAACAAGACATTAGTTATATTGTTCATATTACAATAATACCAACTAGAGGTAACAATAACATAACCAGTGAACAATGATAGTCACAGGAAAAACAAGACATTAGTTATATTGTTCATATTACAATAATACCAACTAGAGGTAACAATAACATAACCAGTGAACAATGATAGTCACAGGAAAAACAAGACATTAGTTATATTGTTCATATTACAATAATACCAACTAGAGGTAACAATAACATAACCAGTGAACAATGATAGTCACAGGAAAAACAAGACATTAGTTATATTGTTCATATTACAATAATACCAACTAGAGGTAACAATAACATAACCAGTGAACAATGATAGTCACAGGAAAAACAAGACATTAGTTATATTGTTCATATTACAATAATACCAACTAGAGGTAACAATAACATAACCAGTGAACAATGATAGTCACAGGAAAAACAAGACATTAGTTATATTGTTCATATTACAATAATACCAACTAGAGGTAACAATAACATAACCAGTGAACAATGATAGTCACAGGAAAAACAAGACATTAGTTATATTGTTCATATTACAATAATACCAACTAGAGGTAACAATAACATAACCAGTGAACAATGATAGTCACAGGAAAAACAAGACATTAGTTATATTGTTCATATTACAATAATACCAACTAGAGGTAACAATAACATAACCAGTGAACAATGATAGTCACAGGAAAAACAAGACATTAGTTATATTGTTCATATTACAATAATACCAACTAGAGGTAACAATAACATAACCAGTGAACAATGATAGTCACAGGAAAAACAAGACATTAGTTATATTGTTCATATTACAATAATACCAACTAGAGGTAACAATAACATAACCAGTGAACAATGATAGTCACAGGAAAAACAAGACATTAGTTATATTGTTCATATTACAATAATACCAACTAGAGGTAACAATAACATAACCAGTGAACAATGATAGTCACAGGAAAAACAAGACATTAGTTATATTGTTCATATTACAATAATACCAACTAGAGGTAACAATAACATAACCAGTGAACAATGATAGTCACAGGAAAAACAAGACATTAGTTATATTGTTCATATTACAATAATACCAACTAGAGGTAACAATAACATAACCAGTGAACAATGATAGTCACAGGAAAAACAAGACATTAGTTATATTGTTCATATTACAATAATACCAACTAGAGGTAACAATAACATAACCAGTGAACAATGATAGTCACAGGAAAAACAAGACATTAGTTATATTGTTCATATTACAATAATACCAACTAGAGGTAACAATAACATAACCAGTGAACAATGATAGTCACAGGAAAAACAAGACATTAGTTATATTGTTCATATTACAATAATACCAACTAGAGGTAACAATAACATAACCAGTGAACAATGATAGTCACAGGAAAAACAAGACATTAGTTATATTGTTCATATTACAATAATACCAACTAGAGGTAACAATAACATAACCAGTGAACAATGATAGTCACAGGAAAAACAAGACATTAGTTATATTGTTCATATTACAATAATACCAACTAGAGGTAACAATAACATAACCAGTGAAAAATGATAGTCACAGGAAAAACAAGACATTAGTTATATTGTTCATATTACAATAATACCAACTAGAGGTAACAATAACATAACCAGTGAACAATGATAGTCACAGGAAAAACAAGACATTAGTTATATTGTTCATATTACAATAATACCAACTAGAGGTAACAATAACATAACCAGTGAACAATGATAGTCACAGGAAAAACAAGACATTAGTTATATTGTTCATATTACAATAATACCAACTAGAGGTAACAATAACATAACCAGTGAACAATGATAGTCACAGGAAAAACAAGACATTAGTTATATTGTTCATATTACAATAATACCAACTAGAGGTAACAATAACATAACCAGTGAACAATGATAGTCACAGGAAAAACAAGACATTAGTTATATTGTTCATATTACAATAATACCAACTAGAGGTAACAATAACATAACCAGTGAACAATGATAGTCACAGGAAAAACAAGACATTAGTTATATTGTTCATATTACAATAATACCAACTAGAGGTAACAATAACATAACCAGTGAACAATGATAGTCACAGGAAAAACAAGACATTAGTTATATTGTTCATATTACAATAATACCAACTAGAGGTAACAATAACATAACCAGTGAACAATGATAGTCACAGGAAAAACAAGACATTAGTTATATTGTTCATATTACAATAATACCAACTAGAGGTAACAATAACATAACCAGTGAACAATGATAGTCACAGGAAAAACAAGACATTAGTTATATTGTTCATATTACAATAATACCAACTAGAGGTAACAATAACATAACCAGTGAACAATGATAGTCACAGGAAAAACAAGACATTAGTTATATTGTTCATATTACAATAATACCAACTAGAGGTAACAATAACATAACCAGTGAACAATGATAGTAGTACAGGAAAAACAAGACATTAGTTATATTGTTCATATTACAATAATACCAACTAGAGGTAACAATAACATAACCAGTGAACAATGATAGTCACAGGAAAAACAAGACATTAGTTATATTGTTCATATTACAATAATACCAACTAGAGGTAACAATAACATAACCAGTGAACAATGATAGTCACAGGAAAAACAAGACATTAGTTATATTGTTCATATTACAATAATACCAACTAGAGGTAACAATAACATAACCAGTGAACAATGATAGTCACAGGAAAAACAAGACATTAGTTATATTGTTCATATTACAATAATACCAACTAGAGGTAACAATAACATAACCAGTGAACAATGATAGTCACAGGAAAAACAAGACATTAGTTATATTGTTCATATTACAATAATACCAACTAGAGGTAACAATAACATAACCAGTGAACAATGATAGTCACAGGAAAAACAAGACATTAGTTATATTGTTCATATTACAATAATACCAACTAGAGGTAACAATAACATAACCAGTGAACAATGATAGTCACAGGAAAAACAAGACATTAGTTATATTGTTCATATTACAATAATACCAACTAGAGGTAACAATAACATAACCAGTGAACAATGATAGTCACAGGAAAAACAAGACATTAGTTATATTGTTCATATTACAATAATACCAACTAGAGGTAACAATAACATAACCAGTGAACAATGATAGTCACAGGAAAAACAAGACATTAGTTATATTGTTCATATTACAATAATACCAACTAGAGGTAACAATAACATAACCAGTGAACAATGATAGTCACAGGAAAAACAAGACATTAGTTATATTGTTCATATTACAATAATACCAACTAGAGGTAACAATAACATAACCAGTGAACAATGATAGTCACAGGAAAAACAAGACATTAGTTATATTGTTCATATTACAATAATACCAACTAGAGGTAACAATAACATAACCAGTGAACAATGATAGTCACAGGAAAAACAAGACATTAGTTATATTGTTCATATTACAATAATACCAACTAGAGGTAACAATAACATAACCAGTGAACAATGATAGTCACAGGAAAAACAAGACATTAGTTATATTGTTCATATTACAATAATACCAACTAGAGGTAACAATAACATAACCAGTGAACAATGATAGTAACCAGTGAACAGGAAAAACAAGACATTAGTTATATTGTTCATATTACAATAATACCAACTAGAGGTAACAATAACATAACCAGTGAACAATGATAGTCACAGGAAAAACAAGACATTAGTTATATTGTTCATATTACAATAATACCAACTAGAGGTAACAATAACATAACCAGTGAACAATGATAGTCACAGGAAAAACAAGACATTAGTTATATTGTTCATATTACAATAATACCAACTAGAGGTAACAATAACATAACCAGTGAACAATGATAGTTACAGGAAAAACAAGACATTAGTTATATTGTTCATATTACAATAATACCAACTAGAGGTAACAATAACATAACCAGTGAACAATGATAGTCACAGGAAAAACAAGACATTAGTTATATTGTTCATATTACAATAATACCAACTAGAGGTAACAATAACATAACCAGTGAACAATGATAGTCACAGGAAAAACAAGACATTAGTTATATTGTTCATATTACAATAATACCAACTAGAGGTAACAATAACATAACCAGTGAACAATGATAGTCACAGGAAAAACAAGACATTAGTTATATTGTTCATATTACAATAATACCAACTAGAGGTAACAATAACATAACCAGTGAACAATGATAGTCACAGGAAAAACAAGACATTAGTTATATTGTTCATATTACAATAATACCAACTAGAGGTAACAATAACATAACCAGTGAACAATGATAGTCACAGGAAAAACAAGACATTAGTTATATTGTTCATATTACAATAATACCAACTAGAGGTAACAATAACATAACCAGTGAACAATGATAGTCACAGGAAAAACAAGACATTAGTTATATTGTTCATATTACAATAATACCAACTAGAGGTAACAATAACATAACCAGTGAACAATGATAGTCACAGGAAAAACAAGACATTAGTTATATTGTTCATATTACAATAATACCAACTAGAGGTAACAATAACATAACCAGTGAACAATGATAGTCACAGGAAAAACAAGACATTAGTTATATTGTTCATATTACAATAATACCAACTAGAGGTAACAATAACATAACCAGTGAACAATGATAGTCACAGGAAAAAACAAGACATTAGTTATATTGTTCATATTACAATAATACCAACTAGAGGTAACAATAACATAACCAGTGAACAATGATAGTCACAGGAAAAACAAGACATTAGTTATATTGTTCATATTACAATAATACCAACTAGAGGTAACAATAACATAACCAGTGAACAATGATAGTCACAGGAAAAACAAGACATTAGTTATATTGTTCATATTACAATAATACCAACTAGAGGTAACAATAACATAACCAGTGAAAATGATAGTCTACAGGTAACAATAAAAACAAGACATTAGTTATATTGTTCATATTACAATAATACCAACTAGAGGTAACAATAACATAACCAGTGAACAATGATAGTCACAGGAAAAACAAGACATTAGTTATATTGTTCATATTACAATAATACCAACTAGAGGTAACAATAACATAACCAGTGAACAATGATAGTCACAGGAAAAACAAGACATTAGTTATATTGTTCATATTACAATAATACCAACTAGAGGTAACAATAACATAACCAGTGAACAATGATAGTCACAGGAAAAACAAGACATTAGTTATATTGTTCATATTACAATAATACCAACTAGAGGTAACAATAACATAACCAGTGAACAATGATAGTCACAGGAAAAACAAGACATTAGTTATATTGTTCATATTACAATAATACCAACTAGAGGTAACAATAACATAACCAGTGAACAATGATAGTCACAGGAAAAACAAGACATTAGTTATATTGTTCATATTACAATAATACCAACTAGAGGTAACAATAACATAACCAGTGAACAATGATAGTCACAGGAAAAACAAGACATTAGTTATATTGTTCATATTACAATAATACCAACTAGAGGTAACAATAACATAACCAGTGAACAATGATAGTTACAGGAAAAACAAGACATTAGTTATATTGTTCATATTACAATAATACCAACTAGAGGTAACAATAACATAACCAGTGAACAATGATAGTCACAGGAAAAACAAGACATTAGTTATATTGTTCATATTACAATAATACCAACTAGAGGTAACAATAACATAACCAGTGAACAATGATAGTCACAGGAAAAACAAGACATTAGTTATATTGTTCATATTACAATAATACCAACTAGAGGTAACAATAACATAACCAGTGAACAATGATAGTTACAGGAAAAACAAGACATTAGTTATATTGTTCATATTACAATAATACCAACTAGAGGTAACAATAACATAACCAGTGAACAATGATAGTCACAGGTAAAACAAGACATTAGTTATATTGTTCATATTACAATAATACCAACTAGAGGTAACAATAACATAACCAGTGAACAATGATAGTCACAGGAAAAACAAGACATTAGTTATATTGTTCATATTACAATAATACCAACTAGAGGTAACAATAACATAACCAGTGAACAATGATAGTCACAGGAAAAACAAGACATTAGTTATATTGTTCATATTACAATAATACCAACTAGAGGTAACAATAACATAACCAGTGAACAATGATAGTCACAGGAAAAACAAGACATTAGTTATATTGTTCATATTACAATAATACCAACTAGAGGTAACAATAACATAACCAGTGAAAAATAATAGTCACAGGAAAAACAAGACATTAGTTATATTGTTCATATTACAATAATACCAACTAGAGGTAACAATAACATAACCAGTGAACAATGATAGTCACAGGAAAAACAAGACATTAGTTATATTGTTCATATTACAATAATACCAACTAGAGGTAACAATAACATAACCAGTGAACAATGATAGTCACAGGAAAAACAAGACATTAGTTATATTGTTCATATTACAATAATACCAACTAGAGGTAACAATAACATAACCAGTGAACAATGATAGTCACAGGAAAAACAAGACATTAGTTATATTGTTCATATTACAATAATACCAACTAGAGGTAACAATAACATAACCAGTGAACAATGATAGTCACAGGAAAAACAAGACATTAGTTATATTGTTCATATTACAATAATACCAACTAGAGGTAACAATAACATAACCAGTGAACAATGATAGTCACAGGAAAAACAAGACATTAGTTATATTGTTCATATTACAATAATACCAACTAGAGGTAACAATAACATAACCAGTGAACAATGATAGTTACAGGAAAAACAAGACATTAGTTATATTGTTCATATTACAATAATACCAACTAGAGGTAACAATAACATAACCAGTGAACAATGATAGTCACAGGAAAAACAAGACATTAGTTATATTGTTCATATTACAATAATACCAACTAGAGGTAACAATAACATAACCAGTGAACAATGATAGTCACAGGAAAAACAAGACATTAGTTATATTGTTCATATTACAATAATACCAACTAGAGGTAACAATAACATAACCAGTGAACAATGATAGTCACAGGAAAAACAAGACATTAGTTATATTGTTCATATTACAATAATACCAACTAGAGGTAACAATAACATAACCAGTGAACAATGATAGTCACAGGAAAAACAAGACATTAGTTATATTGTTCATATTACAATAATACCAACTAGAGGTAACAATAACATAACCAGTGAACAATGATAGTAACAATAACATAACCAGTGAACAATCACAGGAAAAACAAGACATTAGTTATATTGTTCATATTACAATAATACCAACTAGAGGTAACAATAACATAACCAGTGAACAATGATAGTCACAGGAAAAACAAGACATTAGTTATATTGTTCATATTACAATAATACCAACTAGAGGTAACAATAACATAACCAGTGAACAATGATAGTCACAGGAAAAACAAGACATTAGTTATATTGTTCATATTACAATAATACCAACTAGAGGTAACAATAACATAACCAGTGAACAATGATAGTCACAGGAAAAACAAGACATTAGTTATATTGTTCATATTACAATAATACCAACTAGAGGTAACAATAACATAACCAGTGAACAATGATAGTCACAGGAAAAACAAGACATTAGTTATATTGTTCATATTACAATAATACCAACTAGAGGTAACAATAACATAACCAGTGAACAATGATAGTCACAGGAAAAACAAGACATTAGTTATATTGTTCATATTACAATAATACCAACTAGAGGTAACAATAACATAACCAGTGAACAATGATAGTCACAGGAAAAACAAGACATTAGTTATATTGTTCATATTACAATAATACCAACTAGAGGTAACAATAACATAACCAGTGAACAATGATAGTCACAGGAAAAACAAGACATTAGTTATATTGTTCATATTACAATAATACCAACTAGAGGTAACAATAACATAACCAGTGAACAATGATAGTCACAGGAAAAACAAGACATTAGTTATATTGTTCATATTACAATAATACCAACTAGAGGTAACAATAACATAACCAGTGAACAATGATAGTCACAGGAAAAACAAGACATTAGTTATATTGTTCATATTACAATAATACCAACTAGAGGTAACAATAACATAACCAGTGAACAATGATAGTCACAGGAAAAACAAGACATTAGTTATATTGTTCATATTACAATAATACCAACTAGAGGTAACAATAACATAACCAGTGAACAATGATAGTCACAGGAAAAACAAGACATTAGTTATATTGTTCATATTACAATAATACCAACTAGAGGTAACAATAACATAACCAGTGAACAATGATAGTCACAGGAAAAACAAGACATTAGTTATATTGTTCATATTACAATAATACCAACTAGAGGTAACAATAACATAACCAGTGAACAATGATAGTCACAGGAAAAACAAGACATTAGTTATATTGTTCATATTACAATAATACCAACTAGAGGTAACAATAACATAACCAGTGAACAATGATAGTCACAGGAAAAACAAGACATTAGTTATATTGTTCATATTACAATAATACCAACTAGAGGTAACAATAACATAACCAGTGAACAATGATAGTCACAGGAAAAACAAGACATTAGTTATATTGTTCATATTACAATAATACCAACTAGAGGTAACAATAACATAACCAGTGAACAATGATAGTCACAGGAAAAACAAGACATTAGTTATATTGTTCATATTACAATAATACCAACTAGAGGTAACAATAACATAACCAGTGAACAATGATAGTCACAGGAAAAACAAGACATTAGTTATATTGTTCATATTACAATAATACCAACTAGAGGTAACAATAACATAACCAGTGAACAATGATAGTCACAGGAAAAACAAGACATTAGTTATATTGTTCATATTACAATAATACCAACTAGAGGTAACAATAACATAACCAGTGAAAATGATAGTCACAGGAAAAACAAGACATTAGTTATATTGTTCATATTACAATAATACCAACTAGAGGTAACAATAACATAACCAGTGAACAATGATAGTCACAGGAAAAACAAGACATTAGTTATATTGTTCATATTACAATAATACCAACTAGAGGTAACAATAACATAACCAGTGAACAATGATAGTCACAGGAAAAAACAAGACATTAGTTATATTGTTCATATTACAATAATACCAACTAGAGGTAACAATAACATAACCAGTGAACAATGATAGTTACAGGAAAAACAAGACATTAGTTATATTGTTCATATTACAATAATACCAACTAGAGGTAACAATAACATAACCAGTGAACAATGATAGTCACAGGAAAAACAAGACATTAGTTATATTGTTCATATTACAATAATACCAACTAGAGGTAACAATAACATAACCAGTGAACAATGATAGTCACAGGAAAAACAAGACATTAGTTATATTGTTCATATTACAATAATACCAACTAGAGGTAACAATAACATAACCAGTGAACAATGATAGTCACAGGAAAAACAAGACATTAGTTATATTGTTCATATTACAATAATACCAACTAGAGGTAACAATAACATAACCAGTGAACAATGATAGTCACAGGAAAAACAAGACATTAGTTATATTGTTCATATTACAATAATACCAACTAGAGGTAACAATAACATAACCAGTGAACAATGATAGTCACAGGAAAAACAAGACATTAGTTATATTGTTCATATTACAATAATACCAACTAGAGGTAACAATAACATAACCAGTGAACAATGATAGTTACAGGAAAAACAAGACATTAGTTATATTGTTCATATTACAATAATACCAACTAGAGGTAACAATAACATAACCAGTGAACAATGATAGTCACAGGAAAAACAAGACATTAGTTATATTGTTCATATTACAATAATACCAACTAGAGGTAACAATAACATAACCAGTGAACAATGATAGTCACAGGAAAAACAAGACATTAGTTATATTGTTCATATTACAATAATACCAACTAGAGGTAACAATAACATAACCAGTGAACAATGATAGTCACAGGAAAAACAAGACATTAGTTATATTGTTCATATTACAATAATACCAACTAGAGGTAACAATAACATAACCAGTGAACAATGATAGTCACAGGAAAAACAAGACATTAGTTATATTGTTCATATTACAATAATACCAACTAGAGGTAACAATAACATAACCAGTGAACAATGATAGTCACAGGAAAAACAAGACATTAGTTATATTGTTCATATTACAATAATACCAACTAGAGGTAACAATAACATAACCAGTGAACAATGATAGTTACAGGAAAAACAAGACATTAGTTATATTGTTCATATTACAATAATACCAACTAGAGGTAACAATAACATAACCAGTGAACAATGATAGTTACAGGAAAAACAAGACATTAGTTATATTGTTCATATTACAATAATACCAACTAGAGGTAACAATAACATAACCAGTGAACAATGATAGTCACAGGAAAAACAAGACATTAGTTATATTGTTCATATTACAATAATACCAACTAGAGGTAACAATAACATAACCAGTGAACAATGATAGTCACAGGAAAAACAAGACATTAGTTATATTGTTCATATTACAATAATACCAACTAGAGGTAACAATAACATAACCAGTGAACAATGATAGTCACAGGAAAAACAAGACATTAGTTATATTGTTCATATTACAATAATACCAACTAGAGGTAACAATAACATAACCAGTGAACAATGATAGTCACAGGAAAAACAAGACATTAGTTATATTGTTCATATTACAATAATACCAACTAGAGGTAACAATAACATAACCAGTGAACAATGATAGTCACAGGAAAAACAAGACATTAGTTATATTGTTCATATTACAATAATACCAACTAGAGGTAACAATAACATAACCAGTGAACAATGATAGTCACAGGAAAAACAAGACATTAGTTATATTGTTCATATTACAATAATACCAACTAGAGGTAACAATAACATAACCAGTGAACAATGATAGTCACAGGAAAAACAAGACATTAGTTATATTGTTCATATTACAATAATACCAACTAGAGGTAACAATAACATAACCAGTGAACAATGATAGTCACAGGAAAAACAAGACATTAGTTATATTGTTCATATTACAATAATACCAACTAGAGGTAACAATAACATAACCAGTGAACAATGATAGTCACAGGAAAAACAAGACATTAGTTATATTGTTCATATTACAATAATACCAACTAGAGGTAACAATAACATAACCAGTGAACAATGATAGTCACAGGAAAAACAAGACATTAGTTATATTGTTCATATTACAATAATACCAACTAGAGGTAACAATAACATAACCAGTGAACAATGATAGTCACAGGAAAAACAAGACATTAGTTATATTGTTCATATTACAATAATACCAACTAGAGGTAACAATAACATAACCAGTGAACAATGATAGTTACAGGAAAAACAAGACATTAGTTATATTGTTCATATTACAATAATACCAACTAGAGGTAACAATAACATAACCAGTGAACAATGATAGTCACAGGAAAAACAAGACATTAGTTATATTGTTCATATTACAATAATACCAACTAGAGGTAACAATAACATAACCAGTGAACAATGATAGTCACAGGAAAAACAAGACATTAGTTATATTGTTCATATTACAATAATACCAACTAGAGGTAACAATAACATAACCAGTGAACAATGATAGTTACAGGAAAAACAAGACATTAGTTATATTGTTCATATTACAATAATACCAACTAGAGGTAACAATAACATAACCAGTGAACAATGATAGTCACAGGAAAAACAAGACATTAGTTATATTGTTCATATTACAATAATACCAACTAGAGGTAACAATAACATAACCAGTGAACAATGATAGTCACAGGAAAAACAAGACATTAGTTATATTGTTCATATTACAATAATACCAACTAGAGGTAACAATAACATAACCAGTGAACAATGATAGTCACAGGAAAAACAAGACATTAGTTATATTGTTCATATTACAATAATACCAACTAGAGGTAACAATAACATAACCAGTGAACAATGATAGTTACAGGAAAAACAAGACATTAGTTATATTGTTCATATTACAATAATACCAACTAGAGGTAACAATAACATAACCAGTGAACAATGATAGTCACAGGTAAAACAAGACATTAGTTATATTGTTCATATTACAATAATACCAACTAGAGGTAACAATAACATAACCAGTGAACAATGATAGTCACAGGAAAAACAAGACATTAGTTATATTGTTCATATTACAATAATACCAACTAGAGGTAACAATAACATAACCAGTGAACAATGATAGTCACAGGAAAAACAAGACATTAGTTATATTGTTCATATTACAATAATACCAACTAGAGGTAACAATAACATAACCAGTGAAAAATGATAGTCACAGGAAAAACAAGACATTAGTTATATTGTTCATATTACAATAATACCAACTAGAGGTAACAATAACATAACCAGTGAACAATGATAGTCACAGGAAAAACAAGACATTAGTTATATTGTTCATATTACAATAATACCAACTAGAGGTAACAATAACATAACCAGTGAACAATGATAGTCACAGGAAAAACAAGACATTAGTTATATTGTTCATATTACAATAATACCAACTAGAGGTAACAATAACATAACCAGTGAACAATGATAGTCACAGGAAAAACAAGACATTAGTTATATTGTTCATATTACAATAATACCAACTAGAGGTAACAATAACATAACCAGTGAACAATGATAGTCACAGGAAAAACAAGACATTAGTTATATTGTTCATATTACAATAATACCAACTAGAGGTAACAATAACATAACCAGTGAACAATGATAGTCACAGGAAAAACAAGACATTAGTTATATTGTTCATATTACAATAATACCAACTAGAGGTAACAATAACATAACCAGTGAACAATGATAGTCACAGGAAAAACAAGACATTAGTTATATTGTTCATATTACAATAATACCAACTAGAGGTAACAATAACATAACCAGTGAACAATGATAGTCACAGGAAAAACAAGACATTAGTTATATTGTTCATATTACAATAATACCAACTAGAGGTAACAATAACATAACCAGTGAACAATGATAGTCACAGGAAAAACAAGACATTAGTTATATTGTTCATATTACAATAATACCAACTAGAGGTAACAATAACATAACCAGTGAACAATGATAGTTACAGGAAAAACAAGACATTAGTTATATTGTTCATATTACAATAATACCAACTAGAGGTAACAATAACATAACCAGTGAACAATGATAGTCACAGGAAAAACAAGACATTAGTTATATTGTTCATATTACAATAATACCAACTAGAGGTAACAATAACATAACCAGTGAACAATGATAGTCACAGGAAAAACAAGACATTAGTTATATTGTTCATATTACAATAATACCAACTAGAGGTAACAATAACATAACCAGTGAACAATGATAGTTACAGGAAAAACAAGACATTAGTTATATTGTTCATATTACAATAATACCAACTAGAGGTAACAATAACATAACCAGTGAACAATGATAGTCACAGGAAAAACAAGACATTAGTTATATTGTTCATATTACAATAATACCAACTAGAGGTAACAATAACATAACCAGTGAACAATGATAGTCACAGGAAAAACAAGACATTAGTTATATTGTTCATATTACAATAATACCAACTAGAGGTAACAATAACATAACCAGTGAACAATGATAGTCACAGGAAAAACAAGACATTAGTTATATTGTTCATATTACAATAATACCAACTAGAGGTAACAATAACATAACCAGTGAACAATGATAGTCACAGGAAAAACAAGACATTAGTTATATTGTTCATATTACAATAATACCAACTAGAGGTAACAATAACATAACCAGTGAACAATGATAGTTACAGGAAAAACAAGACATTAGTTATATTGTTCATATTACAATAATACCAACTAGAGGTAACAATAACATAACCAGTGAACAATGATAGTCACAGGAAAAACAAGACATTAGTTATATTGTTCATATTACAATAATACCAACTAGAGGTAACAATAACATAACCAGTGAACAATGATAGTCACAGGAAAAACAAGACATTAGTTATATTGTTCATATTACAATAATACCAACTAGAGGTAACAATAACATAACCAGTGAACAATGATAGTCACAGGAAAAACAAGACATTAGTTATATTGTTCATATTACAATAATACCAACTAGAGGTAACAATAACATAACCAGTGAACAATGATAGTCACAGGAAAAACAAGACATTAGTTATATTGTTCATATTACAATAATACCAACTAGAGGTAACAATAACATAACCAGTGAACAATGATAGTCACAGGAAAAACAAGACATTAGTTATATTGTTCATATTACAATAATACCAACTAGAGGTAACAATAACATAACCAGTGAAAAATGATAGTCACAGGAAAAACAAGACATTAGTTATATTGTTCATATTACAATAATACCAACTAGAGGTAACAATAACATAACCAGTGAACAATGATAGTCACAGGAAAAACAAGACATTAGTTATATTGTTCATATTACAATAATACCAACTAGAGGTAACAATAACATAACCAGTGAACAATGATAGTCACAGGAAAAACAAGACATTAGTTATATTGTTCATATTACAATAATACCAACTAGAGGTAACAATAACATAACCAGTGAACAATGATAGTCACAGGAAAAACAAGACATTAGTTATATTGTTCATATTACAATAATACCAACTAGAGGTAACAATAACATAACCAGTGAACAATGATAGTCACAGGAAAAACAAGACATTAGTTATATTGTTCATATTACAATAATACCAACTAGAGGTAACAATAACATAACCAGTGAACAATGATAGTCACAGGAAAAACAAGACATTAGTTATATTGTTCATATTACAATAATACCAACTAGAGGTAACAATAACATAACCAGTGAACAATGATAGTCACAGGAAAAACAAGACATTAGTTATATTGTTCATATTACAATAATACCAACTAGAGGTAACAATAACATAACCAGTGAACAATGATAGTCACAGGAAAAACAAGACATTAGTTATATTGTTCATATTACAATAATACCAACTAGAGGTAACAATAACATAACCAGTGAACAATGATAGTCACAGGAAAAACAAGACATTAGTTATATTGTTCATATTACAATAATACCAACTAGAGGTAACAATAACATAACCAGTGAACAATGATAGTTACAGGAAAAACAAGACATTAGTTATATTGTTCATATTACAATAATACCAACTAGAGGTAACAATAACATAACCAGTGAACAATGATAGTTACAGGAAAAACAAGACATTAGTTATATTGTTCATATTACAATAATACGAACTAGAGGTAACAATAACATAACCAGTGAACAGTGATAGTGACAGGTAAAATAAGACATTAGTTATATTGTTCATATTACAATAATACGAACTATAGGTAACAATAACATAACCAGTGAACAATGATAGTCACAGGTAAAACAAGACATTATTTATATTGTTCATATTACAATAATACCAACTAGAGGTAACAATAACATAACCAGTGAACAATGATAGTCACAGGAAAAACAAGACATTAGTTATATTGTTCATATTACAATAATACCAACTAGAGGTAACAATAACATAACCAGTGAACAATGATAGTCACAGGTAAAACAAGACATTATTTATATAATTCATATTACAATAATACCAACTAGAGGTAACAATAACATAACCAGTGAACAATGATAGTCACAGGAAAAACAAGACATTAGTTATATTGTTCATATTACAATAATACCAACTAGAGGTAACAATAACATAACCAGTTAAAAATGATAGTCACAGGAAAAACAAGACATTAGTTATATTGTTCATATTACAATAATACCAACTAGAGGTAACAATAACATAACCAGTGAACAATGATAGTCACAGGAAAAACAAGACATTAGTTATATTGTTCATATTACAATAATACCAACTAGAGGTAACAATAACATAACCAGTGAACAATGATAGTCACAGGAAAAACAAGACATTAGTTATATTGTTCATATTACAATAATACCAACTAGAGGTAACAATAACATAACCAGTGAACAATGATAGTCACAGGAAAAACAAGACATTAGTTATATTGTTCATATTACAATAATACCAACTAGAGGTAACAATAACATAACCAGTGAACAATGATAGTCACAGGAAAAACAAGACATTAGTTATATTGTTCATATTACAATAATACCAACTAGAGGTAACAATAACATAACCAGTGAACAATGATAGTCACAGGAAAAACAAGACATTAGTTATATTGTTCATATTACAATAATACCAACTAGAGGTAACAATAACATAACCAGTGAACAATGATAGTTACAGGAAAAACAAGACATTAGTTATATTGTTCATATTACAATAATACCAACTAGAGGTAACAATAACATAACCAGTGAACAATGATAGTCACAGGAAAAACAAGACATTAGTTATATTGTTCATATTACAATAATACGAACTAGAGGTAACAATAACATAACCAGTGAACAATGATAGTTACAGGAAAAACAAGACATTAGTTATATTGTTCATATTACAATAATACCAACTAGAGGTAACAATAACATAACCAGTGAACAATGATAGTCACAGGAAAAACAAGACATTAGTTATATTGTTCATATTACAATAATACCAACTAGAGGTAACAATAACATAACCAGTGAACAATGATAGTCACAGGAAAAAACAAGACATTAGTTATATTGTTCATATTACAATAATACCAACTAGAGGTAACAATAACATAACCAGTGAACAATGATAGTCACAGGAAAAACAAGACATTAGTTATATTGTTCATATTACAATAATACCAACTAGAGGTAACAATAACATAACCAGTGAACAATGATAGTCACAGGAAAAACAAGACATTAGTTATATTGTTCATATTACAATAATACCAACTAGAGGTAACAATAACATAACCAGTGAACAATGATAGTCACAGGAAAAACAAGACATTAGTTATATTGTTCATATTACAATAATACCAACTAGAGGTAACAATAACATAACCAGTGAACAATGATAGTCGCAGGAAAAACAAGACATTAGTTATATTGTTCATATTACAATAATACCAACTAGAGGTAACAATAACATAACCAGTGAACAATGATAGTCGCAGGAAAAACAAGACATTAGTTATATTGTTCATATTACAATAATACCAACTAGAGGTAACAATAACATAACCAGTGAACAATGATAGTCACAGGAAAAACAAGACATTAGTTATATTGTTCATATTACAATAATACCAACTAGAGGTAACAATAACATAACCAGTGAACAATGATAGTCACAGGAAAAACAAGACATTAGTTATATTGTTCATATTACAATAATACCAACTAGAGGTAACAATAACATAACCAGTGAACAATGATAGTTACAGGAAAAACAAGACATTAGTTATATTGTTCATATTACAATAATACCAACTAGAGGTAACAATAACATAACCAGTGAACAATGATAGTGATAGGAAAAACAAGACATTAGTTATATTGTTCATATTACAATAATACCAACTAGAGGTAACAATAACATAACCAGTGAACAATGATAGTCGTAGGAAAACAAGACATTAGTTATATTGTTCATATTACAATAATACCAACTAGAGGTAACAATAATATAACCAGTGAACAATGATAGTTAGAGGAAAAACAAGACATTAGTTATATTGTTCATATTACAATAATACCAACTAGAGGTAACAATAACATAACCAGTGAACAATGATAGTCACAGGAAAAACAAGACATTAGTTATATTGTTCATATTACAATAATACCAACTAGAGGTAACAATAACATAACCAGTGAACAATGATAGTTACAAGAAAAACAAGACATTAGTTATATTGTTCATATTACAATAATACGAACTAGAGGTAACAATAACATAACCAGTGAACAGTGATAGTGACAGGTAAAACAAGACATTATTTATATAATTCATATTACAGTAATACCAACTAGAGGTAACAATAACATAACCAGTGAACATTGATAGTCGCAGGTAAAACAAGACATTAGTTATATTGTTCATATTACAATAATACCTACTTGAGGTAACAATAACATAACTAGTGAACAATGATAGTCGCAGGAAAAACAAGACATTAGTTATATTTTAAGGGAAAGGCGCTTTACTGGTAGATATGCAATAAAAACGCAGATTATTTTAAAATCAGTAATTATATTATTTATAACAGGCATTCCTTTTGTGGCTGAAAACTGTATTTTTACTCCGGTCATGAGGTACTATTTCTCATTTGTTTTTTTTTTATCAGAGGTGGACAACTTAGGCTCGTGTTTTTCTGTGTAAGGAGCCTTCATAACGAGATGAAAGTTACCACAAAGTTGTAAGAAATCCAGATTATTCCCTCTTGTGCTGAATCTACACTTCAAGTCCAAATAATCAGTATCTATCTCCAGAATCGAATCAATATTTCCAATAAAATAATAAGAGTCAGAGTAACTTCCTAACTCGACTTCTAAATGGTACCAAATGAAACAAGGTATGTACAAATACAAGGACTATTCACCCAGCCATTTAGGGAACACTGGTATTTCGTGAAAATATTTTCAGGGTAATCTCCGAAACATGACTCCAGATTTGATGTCAAGTTACAATAAAGAACGTAAGTCAACTAATTATCGTTTGTAACGTCTGGCATGGATAGGTGGTTAAGGCACTCGACTCGTAAACCGAGGGTGGCGGATTTGAATCCCCGTCGCACCTAACATGCTCGCCCTTTCAGCCGTGGGGGCGTGATAAAGTGACGGTCAATCCCACTATTCGTTAGTAAAAGAGTAGCCCAAGAGTTGGCGGTGGGTGGTGATGACTAGCTGCCTTCCCTCTAGTCTTACACTACTAAATTAGGGACGGCTAGCGCAGATAGTCCTTGCGTGGATTTGCGCAAAATTCAAACCAAACCGTTCGTAACTTGGTTGAAATGTTTTCGTTATGAGTGTGAAATAACTTTAAATGTGGGTCTGAGGCTCACGGATTCACAAAAGTTGTTTTGTTTCGTTTGGTCACTTTAAAACGTGAACAGATGCTCTATAATGTCTTAATTAAAACAGTTGGTTGTGTAAGGCTGTCTGAAAATGCGAAAACGTCCACTGTTTGTTCGCCCAATCACGTAATTTCCATTAGGTGGGCTTCTAGTATAGCGAAACTTGACATGTTTAGGATGGTACTCGAAAACGATGACTGTTTTCTGTGTTTTTAAAACCACTGAAGATTATTTCTTTAACAAAGAGGAAATGTTTCAGGTAATATTATTGTCTTCATCATCGTAAAGAAGGTTTTACAAACAGTACGTTTTCATAAAACTCTTTTGTTTTCGTTTTATTCATTTCATCCTGAAAACAAGTGTAGATTTTAATGTTGGTACACAAGGAAAGATAAGACATTAATAGCTGGATAAGTAAAGAAATTAACAAGACATTAATAGCTGGACAAGTAAAGAAATTAACAAGACATTAAT
Source organism: Tachypleus tridentatus (assembly GCF_004210375.1). NCBI lineage: Eukaryota > Metazoa > Arthropoda > Merostomata > Xiphosura > Limulidae > Tachypleus > Tachypleus tridentatus. The sequence goes on along the minus strand of NW_027467777.1, from coordinate 31,090,445 downwards.
AGCTGGACAAGTAAAGAAATTAACAAGACATTAATAGCTGGACAGATAGCTGCAGACTTACAACGCAAAAAACCGGGTTTCGATACCCGTTGTGGGCAGAGCACAGATAGCCCATTGAGTAGCTTTGTGCTTAATTGAAAACAACAACAACTGGACAATTAAAGAAAATAACGAAACATTAATAGTTGGGCATTTAAAGAAATTAACAAACATTAGTAGGTATAAAAGATATAAACTTGAACCTAATGATTGTAATAAGGAAGATATAAACATGAACGTATGGTTGTATTAAGGAAGATATAAACATGAACGTAATGGTTATATTAAGGAAGATATAAACAATAACGTAATGGTTGTATTAAGGAAGATATAAACAACAACGTAATGGTTGTATTAAGGAAGATATAAACAATAACGTAATGGTTATATTAAGGAAGAAATAAACATGAACGTAATGGTTATATTAAGGAAGATATAAACATAAACGTAATGTTTATATTAAAGAAGATATAAACATGAACGTAATGATTACATTTAAAAAATATAAACATGAACGCATGGTTCTAATAAGGAAGGTATCAACAAAAACGTAATGGTTGTATTAAGGAAGATATAAAGATGAACGTAATGGTTATATTAATGACGAATGGGTGGTAAGAAACCAGGTTCCCACACTTCTTGGAAAACCGTGAAAACTGTTAGAATGCTTCTTCAAAATAACTTCGAGACACCCCTCTTCTGTGTAAATGAAACACCCCTATTCTGAAATGAAACACCCTTGTCTGTGTAAATGAAACACCCCTGTTCTGTGTAAATGAAACACCCCTGTCTGTGTAAATGAAACACCCCTGTCTGTGTAAATGAAACATCCCTATTCTGTGTAAATGAAACACCCCTCTTCTGTGTAAATGAGACACCCCTGTCTGTGTAAATGACACAACCCTGTTCTATGTAAATGACAGACCCCTGTCTGTGTAAATGACACAAAGCTGTCTGTGTAAATGAGACACCCCTGTTCTGTGTAAATGATACCTCTGTTCTGTGTAAATAAGACACCCCTGTTCTTTGTAAATGAAACACTCCTGTTCTGTGTAAATAAAACACCCCTGTTCTATTTAAATGAAACACCCCTGTTCTGTGTAAATGAGACACCCCTGTTCTGTGTAAATGAAACACCCCTGTTCTGTGTCAATGAGACACCCCTGTTCTGTGTAAATGAAACACTCCTGTCTGTGTGAATGAGACACCCCTGTCTGTGTAAATGACACACCCCTGTTCTGGGTAAATGAGACACACCTGTTCTGTGTAAATGAAACACTCCTCTTCTGTGTAAATGAAACACCCCTGTCTGTGTAAATGAAACACCCCTGTCTGTGCAAATGAAACATCCCTATTCTGTGTGAATGAAACACCCCTCATCTGTGTAAATGAGACACCCCTCTCTGTGTAAATGACACAACCCTGTTCTATGTAAATGAGAGACCCCTGTCTGTGTAAATGACACAAAGCTGTCTGTGTAAATAAGACACCCCTGTTCTGTGTAAATGAAACACCCCTGTTCTGTGTAAATGAAACACCCCTGTTCTGTGTAAATGAGACACCCCTGTTCTGTGTAAATGAAACACCCCTGTTCTTTGTAAATGAAACACCCCTGTTCTGTGTAAATGACACAACCCTGTTCTATGTAAATGAAACACCCCGTTCTGTGTAAATGAGACACCCCTGTCTGTGTAAATGAAACACTCCTGTTCTGTGTAAATAAAACACCCCTGTTCTATTTAAATGAAACACCCCTGTTCTGTGTAAATGAGACACCCCTGTTCTGTGTAAATGAAACACTCCTGTCTGTGTGAATGAGACACCCCTATCTATGTAAATGACACACCCCTGTTCTGTGTAAATGAAACACTCCTCTTCTGTGTAAATGAAACACCCCTGTCTGTGTAAATGAAACACCCCTGTCTGTGTAAATGAAACATCCCTATTCTGTGTGAATGAAACACCCCTGTTCTGTGTAAATGATACCCCTGTTCTGTGTAAATAAGACACCCCTGTTCTTTGTAAATGAAACACTCCTGTTCTGTGTAAATAAAACACCCCTGTTCTATTTAAATGAAACACCCCTGTTCTGTGTAAATGAGACACCCCTGTTCTGTGTAAATGAAACACTCCTGTCTGTGTGAATGAGACACCCCTGTTCTGGGTAAATGAAACATTCCTGTTCTGTGTAAATGAAAACACCCCTGTTCTGTGTAAATGAAACACCCCTGTTCTGTGTAAGTGAAACACCCCTGTCTGTGTAAATGAAACACCCCTGTTCTGTGTAAATGAAACACCCCTGTCTGTGTAAATGAGACACCCCTGTCTGTGTAAATGAAACACCCCTGTTCTTTGTAAATGAGATACCCATGTTCTGTGTAAATGAAACACCCCTGTCTGTGTAAATGAAACACCCCTGTCTGTGTAAATGAGACACCCCTGTTCTGTGTAAATGAAACTCCCCTGTTCTATTTAAATAAAACACTCCTGTTCTGTGTAAATGAGACACCCCTGTCTGTGCAAATGAAACACCCCTGTTCTATTTAAATGAAACACCCCTTTTCTGTGTGAATGAAAGAACCCTGTTCTATGTAAATGAGACATCCCTGTTCTGTGTAAATGAAACACTCCTGTTCTGTGTAAATGAAAACACCCCTGTTCTGTGTAAATGAAACACCCCTGTTCTGTGTAAATGAAACACTCCTGTTCTGTGTAAATGAAAACACCCCTGTTCTGTGTAAATGAAACACCCCGTTCTGTGTAAATGAGACACCCCTGTTCTGTGTAAATGAAACTCCCCTGTTCTATTTAAATGAGACACATCTGTTCTGGGTAAATAAGACACACCTGTTCTGTGTAAATGAAACACTCCTCTTCTGTGTAAATGACACACCCCTGTTCTATGTAAATGAGAAACCCCTGTTCTGTGTAAATGAGACACCCCTGTCTGTGTAAATGACACAACCCTGTTCTATGTAAATGAGAGACCCCTGTTCTGTGTAAATGAGACACCCCTGTTCTGTGTAAATGAAACTCCCCTGTTCTATTTAAATGAAACACCCCTGTTCTGTGTAAATGAAACACCCCTGTTCTGTGTCAATGAGACACCCCTGTTCTGTGTAAATGAAACACTCCTGTCTGTGTAAATGACACACCCCTGTTCTGGGTAAATGAGACACACTTGTTCTGTGTAAATGACACAACCCTGTTCTATGTAAATGAAACACTCCTGTTCTTTGTAAATGAAACACCCCTGTTCTGTGTAAATTAAACACCCCTGTTCTGTATAAATGAGACACCCCTGTTCTGTGTAACTGAAACACCCCTGTTTGTGTAAATGAAACACCCCTGGTCTGTGTAAATGAAACACCCATGTTCTGTGTAACTGAAAAACCCCTGTTTGTGTAAATGAAACACCCCTGTTCTGTGTAAATGAAACACCCCTGTTTTGTGTAAATGAAACACCCCTGTTCTGTGTAAATGAGACACCCCTGTTCTGTGTAAATGAGACACCCCTGTTCTGTGTAAATGAGACACCCCTGTTTTGTGTAAATGAGACACCCCTGTTCTGTGTAAATGAAACACTTCTGTTCTGTGTAAATGAGACACCCCTGTTCTGTGTAAATGAGACACCCCTGTTCTGTGTAAATGAGACACCCCTGTTCTTTGTAAATGAGATACCCCTGTTCTGTGTAAATGAAACACCCCTGTCTGTGTAAATGAAACACCCCTGTCTGTGTAAATGAGACACCCCTGTTCTGTGTAAATGAAACTCCCCTGTTCTATTTAAATAAAACACTCCTGTTCTGTGTAAATGAGACACCCCTGTCTGTGCAAATGAAACACCCCTGTTCTATTTAAATGAAACACCCCTTTTCTGTGTGAATGAAAGAACCCTGTTCTATGTAAATGAGACATCCCTGTTCTGTGTAAATGAAACACTCCTGTTCTGTGTAAATGAAAACACCTTTGTTCTGTGTAAATGAAACACCCCTGTTCTGTGTAAATGAAACACTCCTGTTCTGTGTAAATGAAAACACCCCTGTTCTGTGTAAATGAAACACCCCGTTCTGTGTAAATGAGACACCCCTGTTCTGTGTAAATGAAACTCCCCTGTTCTATTTAAATGAGACACATCTGTTCTGGGTAAATGACACACCCCTGTTCTATGTAAATGAGAAACCCCTGTTCTGTGTAAATGACACAACCCTGTTCTATGTAAATGAGAGACCCCTGTCTGTGTAAATGACACACCCCTGTTCTGTGTAAATGAGACACATCTGTTCTGGGTAAATGAGACACACCTGTTCTGTGTCAATGAGACACCCCTGTTCTGTGTAAATGAAACACTCCTGTCTGTGTAAATGACACACCCCTGTTCTGGGTAAATGAGACACACTTGTTCTGTGTAAATGACACAACCCATGTTCTGTGTAACTGAAAAACCCCTGTTTGTGTAAATGAAACACCCCTGTTCTGTGTAAATGAAACACCCCTGTTCTGTGTAATTGAGACACACTCCTGTTCTGTGTAAATGAAACACCCCTGTTTTGTGTAAATGAAACACCCCTGTTCTGTGTAAATGAAACACTCCTCTTCTGTGTAAATGAAACACCCCTGTCTGTGTAAATGAAACTCCCCTGTTCTATTTAAATAAAACACCCCTGTTCTGTGTAAATGAAACACCCCTGTTCTATTTAAATGAGACACCCCTGTTCTGTGTAAATGAGACACCCCTGTTCTGTGTAAATGAGACACCCCTGTTCTATCTAAATGAAACACCCCTGTTCTGTGTAAATGAGACACCCCTGTCTGTGTAAATGAGACACCCCTGTTCTATTTAAATAAAACACTCCTGTTCTGTGTAAATGAGACACCCCTGTCTGTGCAAATGAAACACCCCTGTTCTATTTAAATGAGACACCTCTGTTCTTTGTAAATGAAACACCCCTGTCTGTGCAAATGAAACACCCCTGTTCTATTTAAATGAGACACCTCTGTTCTGTGTAAATGAGACACCCCTGTTCTGTGTAAATGAGACACCCCTGTTCTATTTAAATGAAACACCCCTGTTCTGTGTAAATGAGACACCCCTGTCTGTGTAAATGAGACACCCCTATTCTGTGTAAATGAAACACTCCTGTCTGTGTAAATGACACACCCCTGTTCTGGGTAAATGAGACACACTTGTTCTGTGTAAATGACACAACCCTGTTCTATGTAAATGAAACACTCCTGTTCTTTGTAAATGAAACACCCCTGTTCTGTGTAAATTAAACACCCCTGTTTGTGTAAATGAAACACCCATGTTCTGTGTAACTGAAAAACCCCTGTTTGTGTAAATGAAACACCCCTGTTCTGTGTAAATGAAACACCCCTGTTCTGTGTAACTGAAAAACCCCTGTTTGTGTAAATGAGACACCCCTGTTCTGTGTAAATGAAACTCCCCTGTTCTATTTAAATGAAACACCCCTGTTCTGTGTAAATGAGACACCCCTGTTCTGTGTAAATGAGACACCCCTGTTTTGTGTAAATGAGACACCCCTGTTCTGTGTAAATGAAACACTTCTGTTCTGTGTAAATGAGACACCCCTGTTCTGTGTAAATGAGACACCCCTGTCTGTGTAAATGAGACACCCCTGTTCTGTGTAAATGAAACTCCCCTGTTCTATTTAAATGAAACACCCCTGTTCTGTGTAAATGAGACACCCCTGTTTTGTGTAAATGAGACACCACTGTTCTGTGTAAATGAGACACCCCTGTTCTGTGTAAATGAGACACCCCTGTTCTGTGTAAATGAAACACTTCTGTTCTGTGTAAATGAGACACCCCTGTTCTGTGTAAATGAGACTCCCCTGTTCTGTGTAAATGAGACACACCTGTTCTGTGTAAATGAGACACCCTTGTTTTGTGTAAGCTGTTTTTGTGTCTGGACTAAAAGTTTTCGTTCAAATTAATCACTGATCATCTTGTAACTGTGGTTAAGTTGATATAAATAGCAATTTGTTATTATCATAAGACACCAAAACTAAAAATGTAAGTTAACGAAAATTCCTGTAATCATATTGTTATTGTGAATCAATTCTAACGGCTTATGACGTGAATATTGTCTTTTATTTTACAGATGGCGTTACAGTTTATTTTCTACCCTTCTTTGGAACCAGTCCTAAAGACTGGTGGAATATTGAATGATCAGGACTTACTGTAGCTCGTGTGAGTGACTGAAAATAAACACATGTATCGGGAAATTTCTCGAACACTTCCACGATTCAAACCGTTGTGGTTACTACGTCTTTTGCTGTTCTTAATCAGCGTGTACGAAGGAAATCCAGCGAATAGTAGAGAAGACGAGCTTGTACAATGTGGTGCATGGTTGAAAGAACCTTTTGGTGTGATTTCTACCCCTAATTTTCCGAAACCTTTTCCTGTTCCTATTACATGCACGTGGGTTATAGAAGCTCCTAAGGGTAAAGGCATTGCCATATATTTTACACAGTTCTATATGAGACGAGGGGTTCGAATTTCGGAATACGACTTCTTTGATAAACCACTCGCACGCTCGAAGCAGGTTTCTAGTGTAGTAAGTTCGGACGCTGAACCTACTCGGTACATTGGTCTGAAGAGCCATTTGGTGCTGGACTTGGACGTCCGAGAAAACGACAACATTCACATGAGAGTGATGGACTTTTTCTTGGACGTCTACGGTTTTAATGTGACGTATGAAGTCATCGACAAACAGAAAGATGGACGAACAGATTCTTGCATTGATAGCCACTGTTCCTTCAACGGGATCTGCTACGCTACTGCAGACTTCAAGACTTACACATGCACGTGTCTCCAGCCCTACTACGGTGATGACTGTACATATTCTCCGGTCTGTGGACCACACTCAAACGATACCATGTGCTTGAATGGGGGCTTCTGCAGGTCCGTGAGTCTTTGTCTGACAAACATCTGACTTGAAGAGTTATTAACGTTTAAAATAGAAGAAACACAGTTATTGTTAGAATAAGAGAACACTGAAAGTAATATAGTCTCTGATATTATTCTGAGAATTTTCTTGTCGTGCGTCTCTTGTTTCCAAATTTCACGTGTATCTCCAAACGTAAATTGCTTTTTGTGAATTCAATATTATTGACTTTCAATCAATACCTTTGAAACGCCACACTATCAGTTTCAATTTACATAGGATCAGGAAATAGTCATCTAATAATAACAACCTCTTCACCTTTTATTTCGTTGTCTTGGTTTAAATGAGTCTGTCTTGGTTCAGCTGTGTCTTTATCCTAGTTAAGTTAGACGTTCACCTCAGTTTGTTTACCTTAGAAATAAAGTCTGATTGAATGTTCATTACATGTAACTGTTCCTTATAATATTTCTAAACAAGTCAAACTCTGAGTGATGGATTATGTCAACTTAAAACAAGAATTAGTTGATGGATTGTGTTAACTCAAATCAGTCGAGATTTTAAAAAGTGAAAAATGTTCCATTTGCTTTCCATTCTAAAAGTTTCAGAATCTGGGATTATGTTTGTTTGAATGGCGTTTGTTAATTGTCCACTATACTGTAATTATGGAATCCCATCTGTGATTATGTTTGTTTGAATGGTGTTTGTTAATTGTCCACTTTACTGTCATTATGCAATTCCACGTGTGTTTTGTGTTTGTTTGAATGGTGTTTGTTAATTGTCCACTTTACTGTCATTATGCAATTCCACGTGTGTTTTGTGTTTGTTTGAATGGTGTTTGTTAATTGTCCACTTTACTGTCATTATGCAATTCCACGTGTGTTTTGTGTTTGTTTGAATGGTGTTTGTTAATTGTCCACTTTACTGTCATTATGCAATTCCACGTGTGTTTTGTGTTTGTTTGAATGGTGTTTGTTAATTGTCCACTTTACTGTCATTATGCAATTCCACGTGTGTTTTGTGTTTGTTTGAATGGTGTTTGTTAATTGTCCACTTTACTGTCATTATGCAATTCCACGTGTGTTTCGTGTTTGTTTGAATGGTGTTTGTTAATTGTCCACTTTACTGTCATTATGCAATTCCACGTGTGTTTTGTGTTTGTTTCAATGGTGTTTGTTAATTGTCCACTTTACTGTCATTATGCAATTCCACGTGTGTTTCGTGTTTGTTTGAATGGTGTTTGTTAATTGTCCACTTTACTTGTGCTGACCGATACTGATATAAAGCAGCTCAGGAAGCTGAACCTAAAGTAATAACACAGAAGAAGAGAATTAATTGTCCACTACTGATGATGTTCAGTCATTGGTTTGAAGATATATACTGTTTAATATTATACGGATTGTATCTATTACTTTAGACACTACATTGGATCTAGAGCTCGGAAATGCGAGTGCCCTTTGGGCTACGAGGGAGTCTTCTGTGAAAGAAGACAGCAGAAAGTTCACAGTATGGACGGTAAGTCCAGTGTTGACCTTCCAGCAAGCTCGAGACCTTTTATGCCAACATTCTGTTAATAGTTTTCTCCCACACTGTGGTATACGAGTTCTGCTGGCGGCTGGATATATAAGAACAAACACGTAGAGATCACCCATAAATTATTTCATTTAAATCATTCTTCATTAGTATAAAAGAAGGACTCTTAGTGAGTGTTATGTTTCAAGGATATGCTAGTGTGTCAAAGTTCTAACTGGGAGGGGGTAAACATCTTAAAAGTTTGGAATCGCTGGTTTAAGACAGGAGCTGGATAGGTCGTAACTTAGAGGTAGATGACACTATTTCATATAACTTCAGATAAGTTTGTTTTAAATAAGAGAGAATTAGTTCATTTAATGTCGTTTACGTCGTTATCAGACAACTGTTGTTTCTTTTATCACTGCTTTGGACAACTGCCACTGGATGGTTGTTTCTTGCGTCAGTGTTTTGGGCAGTTGCTACTGGATAGTTGTTTTTTGGATCACAATATTTTTGAAATCATCTTAACTTTTAAAGCACCGACTAGTTTTTACCGTTTGATGCAGAGTGACAAAAAATACTCTTATCTGTCTTTCATTAGGAACGTTTTTAATGAATTATTTGTACTTTATCTTACCTAAGGTTTATTGTTGGGTAGGTCAAAGCGCCCTCTACCGAAATTTGAGTTACATAAGGCAAATTCCACTTTTTTTCATGATACTTCCCCTTTTGATGATCCGTTCCCATTATAATTTAATTAAATCGCTAAAATAACCGTGAATATTTCTTACATTTCAATAGTTTTCTGCTATATAGAAGCCTATAAAGAAGGGAGTTTTTATACTAAGGGTTTATTTGTCACCGAGTGAAATTAATTTGTCGTTTGTTACGAAGGAAAGTTTTTGAACGACAGTCGAGTATTAACGATAAATGAAGTGTTAATATAATTTTTGCAACAGTGAAACTAGTGTTATTATAAAATAAGTGCGATCAATGAATTATTTACGTAAAGTACATATTTTTCGTGACAGACTGGTTTCACGAAACTAGAAAACTATTAATTGTTTCTTATGTTACAAAGTTACAAATGCATATTTATTAATTCAGATTTGGTAGGTGTTGGTTCCCACCATTTTTATCTGCTTTTACAAAAGAAGTTCATCTGGTAGTGAATTATACCTGATCCATAGATCACACAAACTACTGATCGATTACTTAGGCCTATTTTTTTACCAATATTTTTTTCTTGGGTAGATCGGTGCGCCCTCTGCCGAATAAATGAAAGCTAGTACTGTGAGACTGTATTTGTATATATTTAGATCAAGCTGTACCGGAGTATATTCTTTGAAAAATAAACACGTCTTAAAACTAGTATCTAAATTGTGTCAAAGAAATTGATACTTGTAAAAACTAGGAACAGAATACAAGAATCTTCAGCCTGCACACAAACATTACCTTCCTTGATTGCTTCAAATATTTCTCACCTAGGCTCAAAGTTTCTCAAATGTGAAAACACCCTAACGGTACTCAAGTGTGCACATGCCCACCAAGAAAGCAGTTGGCAGATGATTCTGAACATTGTATTTTAAGAGGTGTGTTTTTTGTCAATGAAGTGAGTCTTTAAATTTATTATTTACCTTAAACGTTAGTGATGAAGGTTTACTAAAGACAATATTGGGGGGAATCTCTCAATAAGTGTTAGAGTCTAACAGTTAGACTATATATGTAACAAAGGTACCATAGTAATAAAATATTTTGTGTTGGAGCGCCATCTACATGCTAACAAATACCTAACCCTTTGATTATAGGTGCGCATCTAAGCTATATTTCAGTTGTGTTAATTTACTTACAACTAAAATTTAAGCCTATATAACCAACTGCTTTATATGAGTCATAGAAATGCAGTTGGTATTAATATCTGTACCTTGTATAGCATCTTAACATTATAAAATATTTGTGTATTTTTAAATTATATTTTCGGCCAAAAATGTTTCATGAGCTTTCACCTGACCCCCACTACACAACTGGACATTGTAATATTTTTGCATAGTAATAAAAACGCAACTGTTCAGTACCGGGAAAGTTTAAAGATCAACCGAATATCCCTTGTTTTCACGTGGGCAAGTCTTACATTTCATTGTGCATGTATTTTAGAGCCTCAGCAAAGTTTACTTTCAAAGTAAAAGTAAATGCAGCAGTATTCTGGGTGTTATCCAGATCATTCAAAAACCTGAAGAAGACAGAACTATTTGGCTGACCTACGACTTACAGTCTTAATCGTTCTATGAGTTCTAATGTTTGCACCATTCTGTATTCTCAAAGTGGCTGGTATGGGTGTTAAAACTTTAATTAAAATACAGAACAAAGTTTCGACCTTCCTAGGTCATCTCGACCTTCATAGGTCATCTTCAGGTTAACAATGCGAGTTTGTAAACTATACGAAGGTACAAATGTTGTTCTCTACTTTAATAAAAGTTTTAACACCCACACCAGCAGTTTATAAGATTAATTATTATTATAGTGTTTTGATTTTGTTTTCTGGAGCTCAGAACCAGATAGGTTTTTGTTTACTAAACCACAATTATTTCTTGGTGTTTACTTTAAGTTTCAGAAACTTTACGTAATCACATGGCTTAAAATAATATTCGATATGGTCGTGTATTTATTTTGTCGTGCGCAAAGGGCTATCTGTGCTCGGCCAACCATGGGTATCGAAACCCTGTTTCTAGTAGTACAAGCCCGCAGTTATACCATGATTATAACTAAGTAATATGTATGAATGTGTTATAAAAATATGTGAATGAGACAACACGTAAAGAATAACTTAGTGTTTAAATTACTAGTTTATCAAATTGTGACAGGAGAATCAATATATGACACGACTTTATTAAACATTTAATATAAAGTAGATAATGCAATGTTTTATAAGCATAAAAGAATACTTCTTTGAATGATTTAGTCACATAATTCAACAGTAATGCGATATTTTTGTATAATATGGGCGTTTTAACAGTTAATAAAATACACACAGAACGTATCAAAACAAACTGAAAGGTGAATACGAGATTGAGCAGGATTTATTTGTATTTTATTGTTTGTTTACTTTTTGTGCCATCTATTGAGATGTAAGTAAAACAATAAACTACTTAAGAAGAGAGAAAACTCAGTGAAAATGTTCAATGTTTTATATCTGATTCTTATTGGTATATATTCATTTAGAAACTGTGCGATACGTTATGAGCTTCAAGATACTATCGCCAACAGTGGAATATACGTACTCAAACACTGATCTTCAAACATGGAGTCCAGTCACTTCAATGGAACTAAAACGACATCTACAAACTGCTGTAAGTATAGACGGTCACCTAAACATTCAATAGCGATAACTAATGCAATGGAAGTGGCCACTACATACCTGTTAACTGTAGTTACTAGAAGTGACCATGCACACACCTATGTTATCTGTAGTTATTAGAAGTGACTATGTACCCAGCTATGTTAACTGTAGTTACTAGATGTGACCATGCACACACCTATGTTATCTGTAGTTATTAGAAGTGACTGTGTACACAGCTATGTTACCTGTAGTTACTAGAAGTGACTGTGTACACACCTATGTTATCTGTAGTTACTAGAAGTGATCATGCACACAGCTATGTTATCTGTAGTTACTAGAAGTGATCATGCACACAGCTATGTTATCTGTAGTTACTAGAAGTGACCATGCACACACCTATGTTACCTGTAGTTACTAGACGTGACCATGCACACACCTATGTTATCTGTAGTTATTAGAAGTGACTATGTACCCAGCTATGTTAACTGTAGTTACTAGATGTGACCATGCACACACCTATGTTATCTGTAGTTATTAGAAGTTACTGTGTACACAGCTATGTTACCTGTAGTTACTAGAAGTGACTGTGTACACACCTATGTTATCTGTAGTTACTAGAAGTGACCATGCACACACCTATGTTACCTGTAGTTACTAGAAGTGACTGTGTACACAGCTATGTTACCTGTGGTTACTAGAAGTGACTATGTACCCAGCTATGTTACCTGTAGTTACTAGAAGTGACTGTGTACACAGCTATGTTACCTGTAGTTACTAGAAGTGACTATGTACCCAGCTATGTTACCTGTAGTTACTAGAAGTGACCATGCACACACCTATGTTACCTGTAGTTATTAGAAGTGACTGTGTACACAGCTATGTTACCTGCAGTTACTAGAAGTGACTATGTGCACAGCTATGTTAACTGTTCTTACTAGAAGTGACTATGTATACAGCTATGTTACCTGCAGTTACTAGAAGTGACTATGTACACAGCTATGTCTCCTGTAGTTACTAGAAGTGACTATGTATCCAGCTATATTAATTTTAGTAACTATTTACACAGCTATGTTAGCTCTAGTAACCAGAAGTATTTATGGGTACAATTGTGTTAAATGTAGTAAGTATAAATCATATTCAGAAAATTGTGTTGAGAACAGTGTTTAATACAATCTTAAAATTAAGTCTACAGCTTTTGAAATCTTAATTTAGGGAACCTAAAGGTCTTTTAATGAATCTTTTTAATGTTTATATTTGTAACACCACGGTTAGTATAACGTAACATTCACTAGGTAATACATTTTTACCTGCAAATCTTCTATGTTTGTTTAGTTGGTGTCTTTACTTCAACCTGGTTTGTCCACATTAAAGAACCTACTGGTCTTATCTATCAAGTAAGTAATTAGATAAAAATGTATAAGTAGTAAGATGGCAAAAGAAACTTCTGAACATTACATAATATCAGTTTTCTTGATGTTTGTTGAGAGCAATGTAAAAGGTAATCTTACTTTTAAAGATTTAAATAAATCTTGATTGAATGAAAAAAATATTTGTTATCCAAATCACCACAGACACGTGAGGTCTTTATGTCATTTCAGTGACGTAGAAGTTGTCCAGTTTCACTTTTTTGGTGAGAAAAGAGAAAGCGAAAATGTGAAGACATTGATGGAAAAGGTTGTGAGAAATGGTGAAATTAGTGGCTACAGGGTTGACCCTCACTACTTCCAGTTTGAAAGAAAACCTTGTAAGTGTTGTATCTTAGTGATTTGTGATACAAAATACAATAACAATGGTGTAGACAATAGATGTACTTAGATGATGGATTATACTGTATGTAGTGATAATTTAGAGTTTATTTATTAAGGTAGGACTCAAAAGTGAAACTGTGATAATGAGTCGCTGAGACTATGTATGGCATTCCACCTTCTGGAAGGTTTGTTACTTCCTCAACGTTCTTACAAAACATGAACTTTTGTATGAGGCATCCAATGATATTCATAAAAACTAAGAAAACATATACAATGATTTTCTACATTTTGTAGAAAGAGAAGTTTTTGCTAAGTTTTCATTGTTATCATAGTTTGTTGTAATACAAAACTTACTGAGATCCCTGCAAAGCCACTAATTATTGTGAACTGAGAGAACAACCAGCAGATGTACTGTCAAGATGTTGAAGGTCAGATGTGAGAAACAAAATTGTTAATGTTCAGCTGATGTAGAGAGTGAGTTGAGAGAAGAAGTGCTCATAGTTCTAGTGTTGAAGGAAAGCATGTATTACAACAGAGTGGGTATGTTCACCGAATCATTAGAAGAGGTAACAACCAAGTGGTGAAAGTGGGTTATTTTTGAAAGATATGAAACCACTATATACGTAGATAAAGCTACTTCAAAGGTTCTTCAGAACCCTATATTTTATTCTAACACTATTTTATCTTGCACGGACTACATTTCGTATGAAAATTACAAAATTGTTCTTTGATTCACAGTTAAAGTACAGTAATTTTAAAGTGTTGATTTTGTATTTTGAGTTTTGATATCTTATATATTTATAAGTATGTAGAAACCACTCGAAATACCTAAAATAAAGATTAAGGAAAATAAGTGGGGGTCACATACATAAGATTGTGGTCCTTGAGTTAAGACAAGCATATTCACTTTTTGGAATTTAAGTATACAGAATTGGAACAGAAATTTATTTTGAGGCCATGCAAGTTGTTTTAATCTCTCAGACTTTTATTACTTTAAATTCATTTTAAAATGTGTTATTAGAGTTAATTTGGTTTTGAAATAAGCAGTAAAGTTATAACTTTTTATTTTCATTCCAAACTAAATATGCACTTATAGACATATAAATAGTCACATTACTTCACATGCTTTTGTTTAGTGTGGTATTGCTTATATTTTGTAGTATTTATTTAGTAATGCAGTAAATTATGACTTAAAAATTGTGTATTTCAACCTTAAATTCAGGACTTAGTCAGGCCTAGTGTAGTTAGGTCTAGATTGTTAATAAGGCTTAAGTGCATAACATCCATAAACTTTTAAAACAATAGCTGTTCATTAGGGCTTCACATTCTGTGAAGATGAGGTGTAGATTATGGCTTCACATTTTTGTGAAAAGGAACTAGGATTAGAGCTTCACACTCTTTGAAGCTGGAATGTCAGTAACTTCCATTATTCAACAGTATTTTCAGTCCCTTTTAGTTCTCATATGTTGATCCAAAGTCAACTGCATTTCTTTCTTTCACTGTATCTTATTTTAAACATAGGAAATGAATAAAAACACCAAAAGTTTATTTGTAAAGTAAAAATGTATTCTTACGTGCCTCCTATTACTTGTAAATGTAGAGTGAAAAGTGTTTACTTGTAACTGTAGAGTAAAAAGGTGTTATTCTGTGCCTCCTGTTACTTGTACATATAAAGAGAAAAATGTTTATTTGTAAAGTAAAAAGGCGTTATTCGGTGCCTCCTGTTACTTGTAAATGTAGAGTGAAAAGTGTTCACTTGTAACTGTAGAGTAAAAAGGTGTTATTCTGTGCCTCCTGTTACTTGTACATATAAAGAGAAAAATGTTTATTTGTAAAGTAAAAAGGCGTTATTCGGTGCCTCCTGTTACTTGTAAATGTAGAGTGAAAAGTGTTCACTTGTAACTGTGGAGTAAAAAGCTGTTTCAAGTGCAGTAAATAAAGGTATTGTTGATGTGTCCATGACGGGAAGTTCACTGAAAAGAGGATATAAATGGAAATGAGATTTTCCATAAAGAAGAAAACTAAGAGAAAGCAGAACTCAGAAGGAAGTAGCTCTTGAGAGTAATGCTGGTTTCCCCTCAACTCTGGTTTAATGTATCTTAAAATTATATAAAATGCAACATTGAGTTTACTGATGCATTTCAACAATAAGGCTGAAAATTGGACAAAGACAGTAAATGTATGTAAATACTCCTCCATAAACTGATGTGAAGAGTGTTTTCACATTGATAATAATGTTACAAATCAACAACTATATATGGTAGTTACATGTGTCATAATTATAGTGTTAAAATGACAACATTCAACTAATTATTACGATTTAGTTTTGTGACCAATCAATATCTTTATAAGGAGGATATTTTTACATTTTCAGCCCTCAACATCTTAAGTCTGAAGACTTCGGAGAAGTTACCAGTTACTGTGGGAAGCCAACTGACCCTTGAGTGTATTGTCAGTGGGTCAAGCAAGATGGAAGTCACATGGTACAAGGATGGTTTTCCAATAAACAAAAATGTCTCTCACCAAAGAATGTGGACAGCTGTTGTACCCAAAAACTCTCAAGACCAATTTACACACTTACTTGGGTTTGACAGCACCGACATACTCGATGCAGGTAACATGTGTATGGGTTTCTCTTCAAAGAATGAATAGACATTTAGGTAATGAAACTGATTAGTGCAAGCTCATAGGCAGTTTTGTTTTGTTGTGGAACATTGATACAAATGTGTTGATAAAGGTAAGCAAGTACTTAAGAATATGACAAATATGTATATATTAAAATTGTATTTCGTAATGAAATGATAGATGTTAATAACTGACTTTATAATTATAACACAGCACTTGATGTTAGTAGTTGAATTTAGTATTATAATACAGCACCTGACATTAGTAGGTGAATTTAGAATTATAATAGAGCACCTGTTGTTAGTAGTTGAATTTAGAATTATAATACAGCACCTGTTGTTAGTAGTTGAATTTAGAATTATAATAGAGCACCTGTTGTTAGTAGTTGAATTTAGAATTATAATACAGCACCTGATGTTAGTAGTTGAATTTAGAATTATAATAGAGCACCTGTTGTTAGTAGTTGAATTTAGAATTATAATACAGCACCTGATGTTAGTAGTTGAATTTAGAATTATAATAGAGCACCTGTTGTTAGTAGTTGAATTTAGAATTATAATACAGCACCTGATGTTAGTAGTTGAATTTAGAATTATAATACAGCACCTGGTGTTAGTAGTTGAATTTAGAATTATAATACAGCACCTGATGTTAGTAGTTGAATTTAGAATTATAATACAGCACCTGTTGTTAGTAGTTGAATTTAGAATTATAATAGAGCACCTGTTGTTAGTAGTTGAATTTAGAATTATAATACAGCACCTGACGTTAGTAGTTGAATTTAGAATTATAATACAGCACCTGATGTTAGTAGTTGAATTTAGTATTAAATAACAGCGTCTGATGTTAGTAACTGACCTTACAATTATAATACAGCACCTGATGTTAGTACTAGACTTTACAATTTCAATACAGCACCTGATGTCAGTATGTCTGTATGTAAGTGTGTTAAGTGATCTGACTGAATACAAACAGATGACGCTTTGTCCTGTTTCTCAACTTGTTGGTCATGGGTTTGAATGACCTAACCAAACATGTTCTGCTTTTATCTTTGGAGAAATGTAATAGTTAATCACACTTTTTGTTGGCAACAAAAAGTAGCTAGTGTTAACTATCAGTTTAGTCTGTTGTTTTCCATATCCGAATCATGGAATTAATGCTAGATATCTTTTCATGCATTCCAGCAAATGAAGAACTGAACCATATATGTTAGCACCTTTGTTAGTCATCCTCTGTTATTTCTTTAGGGGTTTTTACTTGTGAAGTCGTAGAATGGGGCATAATTAAAAGAATGAACAAACAGATTTATACCAGGGGCCTACCACGACCAAAGCTCATACCCCTGACTGCAACTGTGGTGGAAGGAGACAACATCGAACTCCGGTGTCTTCTACAGGAAGATGCTTCTGAGAAGTTTGGCTATATTTGGTTAAGAAATGGAACGACTTTGAATCCCTCCAAAGAACCAGAGATCATTGAAGATTTGTTCCGAACCGGGAGTCGACTCGTCATTAGATCTATCAATTCCTCAGCTACGTACACATGTATTGTAACAAGCTCTGCAGGGAAGACAAGCAGGAAAAGTATCATCACTGTTCTGAAGTCTAAAGGTGAGTCTGAAAGTTGATGATAAGTAACTGTATTGAATAAACATTTATATATATATATATGCATATATATTATATTATATTATATTATATTATATTATATTATATTATATTATATTATATTATATTATATTATATTATATATTATATTATATTATATTATATTATATTATATTATATTATATTATATTATATTATATTATATTATATTATATTATATTATATTATATTATATTATATTATATTATATTATATTATATTATATTATATTATATTATATTATATTATATTATATTATATTATATTATATTATATTATATAAACATTTATTTGTCATCTGTTACTGTGTGTTAATATATTGGTATTTTTTATAAGTTATAAAACATCTCATTCAATGAGTATGTATTTGTTAAGTTAGAAGATATATGTATAGTTGACGTAGATGTAGACAGGCCTTTAGAACTTGTAATTCAGGTTGTACACCGTTTTGGTATTGTCATCTTAAATTGATGTAAATTGATTTTTGCATTATAATCTGGAACACAGTTTCATTATTTTAAATTGGGCAGAATTCATATTTTAGGTACTATAAATGTATGCTTAAAGCTTAAATTGTGTCGTATTTTATTTTGAAGGAAATAGTTTCTAATATTAATTCAGTAGTTCTGTATTATAGTTCTAAATCAACTTAACTCATGAAGTATCCACCATGGAATGATTGACAGGATGTTTTAAATCTCAAATTAAAGATAATTTATCCTGTGTTTTTCAACATACTTCCCACAATACCTGTTTACTACATAATACATTATTTTATCTCTTCCTTTTAAAGACTTTCCAGTCTGTCCTGCACAACACTTTGAAGGTTTAACATGGAAAATAACAGCAGGAAACTCTGAACATAAGTTTCACTGTCCAAGAGGATTCAGAGGTGGGCATTTCTGTGTTTAGTAATATTTACATATATGTCTGTGGAGAACTGCCTCACGAATATTTTAATCATATCAAACAGGGTCTGGCATGGCCAGATGGTTAAGGCTCTCGACTTCTAATGTGAGGGTCATAGGTTCGAATCCCTGTCACACCAGACATGCTCGCCCTTTCAGCCATGGGGTGTTATAATGTGACAGTCAATCCAACCATTTGTTGGTAAAAGAGTAGCACAAGAGTTGGCAATGGGTGGTGATGACCAGTTGTTTTCCATCCAGCCTTACACTGCTAAATTAGGGATGGCTAGCTCTGCAGAGCTAGCCCTTGAGTAGCTTTGTGCAAAATTCAAAAACAAACAAACATATGAAACAGAAAATTCAGCAGCATGAGGTTTTTGAGTTTTAAGTTTTAAAAAAAGATAATATTCAATACAGAAATTTTGTTTTAGAAAGTATGTTAACTTAAAGTTCATGCCTCAACGTTTTATATATGGTAACATCTAACCTAACATAGTGTTTTGGATGACCTGTTGGTCCATCTCGACTGTTCCATATTTTAAATAAATTAACTTAAGAACAAACAAATAAACCTAAAACTAGTTCTGGTCATTCATATCAAGTTTCTTCTTAAAAACTCAAATTTACTGCTTCTACAACTGATAGTGACAATTTCCAGTGGCCAACCACCCTGTTACAAAACAGAGACTGCTGTAGCTCCTACCATGTCACAATGTATACTTCTGTGCCCTAGTTCTACTGTTCTTATTGTCAAACATGATAATCAGATCCTCACTAACTCCTCATTTTTCAAAAGAAAGCAGTTTCCAAGATTTCTGATGCTCATCACATGTCAACACGATCAGATCCTCACTAACTCCTCATTTTTCAAAAGAAAACAATTTCCAAGATTTCTGATGCTCATCACATGTCAACACGATCAGATCCTCACTAACTCCTTATTTTTCAAAAGAAAACAGTTTCCAAGATTTCTGCTGCTCGTTACATGTCAACACAATCAGATCCTCACTAACTCCTCATTTTTCAAAAGAAAGCAGTTTCCAAGATTTCTGATGCTCGTTACATGTCAACACAATCAGATCCTCACTAACTCCTCATTTTTCAAAAGAAAGCAGTTTCCAAGATTTCTGATGCTCATCACATGTCAACACGATCAGATCCTCACTAACTCCTCATTTTTCAAAAGAAAACAATTTCCAAGATTTCTGATGCTCATCACATGTCAACACGATCAGATCCTCACTAACTCCTCATTTTTCAAAAGAAAGCAGTTTCCAAGATTTCTGATGCTCATCACATGTCAACACGATCAGATCCTCACTAACTCCTCATTTTTCAAAAGAAAACAGTTTCCAAGATTTCTGATGCTCATCACATGTCAACACGATCAGATCCTCACTAACTCCTTATTTTTCAAAAGAAAACAGTTTCCAAGATTTCTGCTGCTCGTTACATGTCAACACAATCAGATCCTCACTAACTCCTCATTTTTCAAAAGAAAGCAGTTTCCAAGATTTCTGATACTCGTTACATGTCAACTCTTTCTCTCCAGTCACCATTCTAGTGACCCTTCTCTGACCTTTTTCCAACAAGTTGATGTCTTTCCTAAAGTAAGAATCCCAAGACTGAACATAATATTCTAAATGTGGCCTAACCAGTGACTTATACAATAAAATTATAACCTCTTTAGACTTGTATTCAATATTTCTGTAAATACAACTTATGGTGAGCATATTGCAGATAACCCATTGTGTTGCTTTGTGCTTAAATACAACCAACCAACCAACAACTAATAGGCATATAATTACTGGAACAATTTCTGTAACCTCTGTTGAAGACAGTAGTGACATTAGGTGACTTTCAATCTGTTGGTACTTGTTCACTATTCAATGACTTACAAAAAGTGGGTCACATATCCAACCCTTCACTTCCTTTAAAACCTTCATAGAAATATTACCTGGCCTAAAATCCTTGTGATTCGTTAGATTTCCTAATATTTTATGAAACTCACAATTTATACAACTGTCTTGTTCAACTTTGTTTTCATTCATCAATTCATACAACTGTCTTGTTCAACTTTGTTTTCATGTATCAATTTATAACTGTCTTTTCAATCACAACTGTCTTGTTCAACTTTGTTTTCATTCATCAATTCATACAGCTGTCTTGTTCAACTTTGTTTTCATGTATCAATTTATACAACTGTCTTGTTCAACTTTGTTTTCATGTATCAATTTATACAACTGTCTTGTTCAACTTTGTTTTCATCCATCAATTTATACACTGTCTTGTTCAACTTTGTTTTCATGCATCAATTTATACAACTGTCTTGTTCAACTTTGTTTTCATGTATCAATTTATACAACTGTCTTGTTCAACTTTGTTTTCATCCATCAATTTATACAACTGTCTTGTTCAACTTTGTTTTCATTCCATCAATTTATACAACTGTCTTGTTCAACTTTGTTTTCATCTATCAATTTATACAACTGTCTTGTTCAACTTTGTTTTCATGTATCAATTTATACAACTGTCTTGTTCAACTTTGTTTTCATGTATCAATTTATACAACTGTCTTGTTCAACTTTGTTTCATATCATTTATACAACTGTCTTGTTCAACTTGTTTTCACTGTCCATCCAATTTATACAACTGTCTTTGTTCAACTTTGTTTTCATCTATCAATTTATACAACTGTCTTGTTCAACTTTGTTTTCATCCATCAATTTATACAACTGTCTTGTTCAACTTTGTTTTCATCTATCAACTTATACAACTGTCTTGTTCAACTTTGTTTTCATCCATCAATTTATACAACTGTCTTGTTCAACTTTGTTTTCATCCATCAATTTATACAACTGTCTTGTTCAACTTTGTTTTCATCTATCAATTTATACAACTGTCTTGTTGTTCAACTTTGTTTTCATTCATTATCAATTTATACAACTGTCTTGTTCAACTTTGTTTTCATCCATCAATTTATACAACTGTCTTGTTCAACTTTGTTTTCATCCATCAATTTATACAACTGTTCTTGTTCAACTTTGTTTTCATCCATCAATTTATACAACTGTCTGTTCACTTGTTTGTTCAACTTTGTTTTCATCCATATCAATTTATACAACTGTCTTGTTCAACTTGTTTTTTCAATATACAACTGTCTTGTTCAACTGTCTTGTTCAACTGTCTTGTTCAACTTTGTTTTCATGTCATCAATTTATACAACTGTCTTGTTCAACTTTGTTTTCATGTATCAAATTTATACAACTGTCTTGTTCAACTTTGTTTTCAACATTAATTTTCATCCATCAATTTATACAACTGTCTTGTTCAACTTTGTTTTCATCCATCAATTTATACAACTGTCTTGTTCAACTTTGTTTTCATCCATCAATTTATACAACTGTCTTGTTCAACTTTGTTTTCATCTATCAATTTATACAACTGTCTTGTTCAACTTTTGTTTTCATCCATCAATTTATACAACTGTCTTGTTCAACTTTGTTTTCATGTATCAATTTATACAACTGTCTTGTTCAACTTTGTTTTCATCCATCAATTTATACAACTGTCTTGTTCAACTTTGTTTTCATCCATCAATTTATACAACTGTCTTGTTCAACTTTGTTTTCATCCATCAATTTATACAACTGTCTTGTTCAATCAATTTTTGTTTTCATCCATCAATTTATACAACTGTCTTGTTCAACTTTGTTTTCATCCATCAATTTATACAACTGTCCTGTTCAACTTTGTTTTCATCCATCAATTTATACAACTGTCTTGTTCAACTTTGTTTTCATCCATCAATTTATACAACTGTCTTGTTCAACTTTGTTTTCATCCATCAATTTATACAACTGTCTTGTTCAACTTTGTTTTCATCTATCAATTTATACAACTGTCTTGTTCAACTTTGTTTTAATTTATACAACTGTCTTGTTCAACTTTGTTTTCATCCATCAATTTATACAACTGTCTTGTTCAACTTTGTCTTTTCGTCCTTTGTTTTCATTCATCAATTTATACAACTGTCTTGTTCAACTTTGTTTTCATCCATCAATTTATACAACTGTCTTGTTCAACTTTGTTTTCATCTATCAATTTATACAACTGTCTTGTTCAACTTTGTTTTCATCCATCAATTTATACAACTGTCTTGTTCAACTTTGTTTTCATCCATCAATTTATACAACTGTCTTGTTCAACTTTGTTTTTTCATCCATCAATTTATACAACTGTCTTGTTCAACTTTGTTTTCATCCATCAATTATACAACTGTCTTGTTCAACTTTGTTTTCATCCATCAATTTATACAACAACTTTGTCCATCAATTTTCAACTTTCAACTTTGTTTTCATCCATCAATTTATACAACTGTCTTGTTCAACTTTCTTTTGTCTTTGTTCAACTTTGTTTTTTCATCTATCAATTTATACAACTGTCTTGTTCAACTTTGTTTTCATCCATCAATTTATACAACTGTCTTTGTTTTTCAACAATTTGTTTTCATCATGTACTATCAATTTATACAACTGTCTTTGTTCAACTTTGTTTTCATGTATCAATTTATACAACTGTCTTGTTCAACTTTGTTTTCATCCATCAATTTATACAACTGTCTTGTTCAACTTTGTTTTCATCCATCAATTTATACAACTGTCTTGTTCAACTTTGTTTTCATCTTGTTACTTTGTTTCTTTATCATTAATTATACAACTGTCTTGTTCAACTTTTGTTTTCATCCATCAATTTATACAACTGTCTTGTTCAACTTTGTTTTCATCCATCAGTTTATACAACTGTCTTGTTCAACTTTGTTTTCATCCATCAATTTATACAACTGTCTTGTTCAACTTTGTTTTCATCCATCAATTTATACAACTGTCTTGTTCAACTTTGTTTTCATCCATCAATTTATACAACTGTCTTGTTCAACTTTGTTTTCATCCATCAATTTATACAACTGTCTTGTTCAACTTTGTTTTCATCATCTATCAATTTATACAACTGTCTTGTTCAACTTTGTTTTCATCCATCAATTTATACAACTGTCTTGTTCAACTTTGTTTTCATCCATCAACTTATACAACTGTCTTGTTCAACTTTGTTTTCATCCATCAATTTATACAACTGTCTTGTTCAACTTTGTTTTCATTCATCAATTTATACAAATCTTTTGTTCAAAATTTGTTTTCATCCATCAATTTATACAACTGTCTTGTTCAACTTTGTTTTCATCCATCAATTTATACAACTGTCTTGTTCAACTTTGTTTTCATCCATCAATTTATACAACTGTCTTTGTTCAACTTTGTTTTCAATCATTCATCAATTTATACAACTGTCTTGTTCAACTTTGTTTTCATCCATCAATTTATACAACTGTCTTGTTCAACTTTGTTTTCATCCATCAATTTATACAACTGTCTTGTTCAACTTTGTTTTCATCCATCAATTTATACAACTGTCTTGTTCAACTTTGTTTTCATCCATCAATTTATACAACTGTCTTGTTCAACTTTGTTTTCATCCATCAATTTATACAACTGTCTTGTTCAACTTTGTTTTCATTCATCAATTTATACAACTGTCTTGTTCAACTTTGTTTTCATCATCATTTATACAACTGTCTTGTTCAACTTTGTTTTCATCCATCAATTTATACAACTGTCTTGTTCAACTTTGTTTTCATCCATCAATTTATACAACTGTCTTGTTCAACTTTGTTTTCATTCATCAATTTATACAACTGTCTTGTTCAACTTTGTTTTCATCTATCAATTTATACAACTGTCTTGTTCAACTTTGTTTTCATCTATCAATTTATACAACTGTCTTGTTCAACTTTGTTTTCATCCATCAATTTATACAACTGTCTTGTTCAACTTTGTTTTCATCCATCAATTTATACAACTGTCTTGTTCAACTTTGTTTTCATCCATCAATTTATACAACTGTCTTGTTCAACTTTGTTTTCATCCATCAATTTATACAACTGTCTTGTTCAACTTTGTTTTCATCCATCAATTTATACAACTGTCTTGTTCAACTTTGTTTTCATCCATCAATTTATACAACTGTCTTGTTCAACTTTGTTTTCATTCATCAATTTATACAACTGTCTTGTTCAACTTTGTTTTCATCCATCAATTTATACAACTGTCTTGTTCAACTTTGTTTTCATCCATCAATTTATACAACTGTCTTGTTCAACTTTGTTTTCATCTATCAATTTATACAACTGTCTTGTTCAACTTTGTTTTCATCCATCAATTTATACAACTGTCTTGTTCAACTTTGTTTTCATCCATCAATTTATACAACTGTCTTGTTCAACTTTGTTTTCATCCATCAATTTATACAACTGTCTTGTTCAACTTTGTTTTCATCCATCAATTTATACAACTGTTTTGTTCAACTTTGTTTTCGTGTATCAATTTATACAACTGTCTTGTTCAACTTTGTTTTCATCCATCAATTTATACAACTGTTTTGTTCAACTTTGTTTTCATGTATCAATTTATACAACTGTCTTGTTCAACTTTGTTTTCATCCATCAATTTATACAACTGTCTTGTTCAACTTTGTTTTCATGTATCAATTTATACAACTGTCTTGTTCAACTTTGTTTTCATCCATCAATTTATACAACTGTCTTGTTCAACTTTGTTTTCATTCATTAATTTATACAACTGTCTTGTTCAACTTTGTTTTCATCCATCAATTTATACAACTGTCTTGTTCAACTTTGTTTTCATCCATCAATTTATACAACTGTCTTGTTCAACTTTGTTTTCATCCATCAATTTATACAACTGTCTTGTTCAACTTTGTTTTCATCCATCAATTTATACAACTGTCTTGTTCAACTTTGTTTTCATCTATCATCAATTTATTGTCTTGTTCAACTTTGTTTTCATCTATCAATTTATACAACTGTCTTGTTCAACTTTGTTTTCATCCATCAATTTATACAACTGTCTTGTTCAACTTTGTTTTCATCCATCAATTTATACAACTGTCTTGTTCAACTTTGTTTTCATCCATCAATTTATACAACTGTCTTGTTCAACTTTGTTTTCATCCATCAATTTATACAACTGTCTTGTTCAACTTTGTTTTCATCTATCAATTTATACAACTGTCTTGTTCAACTTTGTTTTCATCCATCAATTTATACAACTGTCTTGTTCAACTTTGTTTTCATCCATCAATTTATTTTCTGTTCTTGTTCAACTTTGTTTTCATCATTATTTTATCAATTTATACAACTGTTTTTGTTCAACTTTGTTTTCATCCATCAATTTATACAACTGTCTTGTTCAACTTTGTTTTCATCCATCAATTTATACAATCAACTTTGTTTTCATCAATTTATACAACTGTCTTGTTCAACTTTGTTTTCATCCATCAATTTATACAACTGTCTTGTTCAACTTTGTTTTCATCCATCAATTTATACAACTGTCTTGTTCAACTTTGTTTTCATCCATCAATTTATACAACTGTCTTGTTCAACTTTGTTTTCATCCATCAATTTATACAACTGTCTTGTTCAACTTTGTTTTCATCCATCAATTTATACAACTGTCTTGTTCAACTTTGTTTTCATCCATCAATTTATACAACTGTCTTGTTCAACTTTGTTTTCATCCATCAATTTATACAACTGTTCTTGTTCAACTTTGTTTTCATCCATCAATTTATACAACTGTTTTGTTCAACTTTGTTTTCATGTATTTATACAACTGTCTTGTTCAACTTTGTTTTCATTGTTCAATTTATACAACTGTCTTGTTCAACTTTGTTTTCATCATCTATCAATTTATACAACTGTCTTGTTCAACTTTGTTTTCATCCATCAATTTATACAACTGTCTTGTTCAACTTTGTTTTCATCCATCAATTTATACAACTGTCTTGTTCAACTTTGTTTTCATCCATCAATTTATACAACTGTCTTGTTCAACTTTGTTTTCATCCATCAATTTATACAACTGTCTTGTTCAACTTTGTTTTCATCCATCAATTTATACAACTGTCTTGTTCAACTTTGTTTTCATCCATCAATTTATACAACTGTCTTGTTCAACTTTGTTTTCATCAATTTATCAATTTATACAACTGTCTTGTTCAACTTTGTTTTCATCCATCAATTTATACAACTGTCTTGTTCAACTTTGTTTTCATTCATTAATTTATACAACTGTCTTGTTCAACTTTGTTTTCATCCATCAATTTATACAACTGTCTTGTTCAACTTTGTTTTCATCCATCAATTTATACAACTGTCTTGTTCAACTTTGTTTTCATCCATCAATTTATACAACTGTCTTGTTCAACTTTGTTTTCACTTTGTTTTCCATCAATTTATACAACTGTCTTGTTCAACTTTGTTTTCATCCATCAATTTATACAACTGTCTTGTTCAACTTTGTTTTCATCCATCAATTTATACAACTGTCTTGTTCAACTTTGTTTTCATCTATCAATTTATACAACTGTCTTGTTCAACTTTGTTTTCATCCATCAATTTATACAACTGTCTTGTTCAACTTTGTTTTCATCCATCAATTTATACAACTGTCTTGTTCAACTTTGTTTTCATTCATCAATTTATACAACTGTCTTGTTCAACTTTGTTTTCATCCATCAATTTATACAACTGTCCTGTTCAACTTTGTTTTCATTCATCAATTTATACAACTGTCCTGTTCAACTTTGTTTTCATTCATCAATTTATACAACTGTCTTGTTCAACTTTGTTTTCATCTATCAATTTATACAACTGTCTTGTTCAACTTTGTTTTCATCCATCAATTTATACAACTGTCTTGTTCAACTTTGTTTTCATGTATCAATTTATACAACTGTCTTGTTCAACTTTGTTTTCATGTATCAATTTATACAACTGTCTTGTTCAACTTTGTTTTCAACTTTGTTTTCATCCATCAATTTATACAACTGTCTTGTTCAACTTTGTTTTCATCCATCAATTTATACAACTGTCTTGTTCAACTTTGTTTTCATCTATCAATTTATACAACTGTCTTGTTCAACTTTGTTTTCATCCATCAATTTATACAACTGTCTTGTTCAACTTTGTTTTCATCCATCAATTTATACAACTGTCCTGTTCAATTTTGTTTTCATCCATCAATTTATACAACTGTCTTGTTCAACTTTGTTTTCATCCATCAATTTATACAACTGTCTTGTTCAACTTTGTTTTCATCTATCAATTTATACAACTGTGTTGTTCAACTTTGTTTTCATCCATCAATTTATACAACTGTCTTGTTCAACTTTGTTTTCATCCATCAATTTATACAACTGTCTTGTTCAACTTTGTTTTCATCCATCAATTTATACAATTTATACAACTGTCTTGTTCAACTTTGTTTTCATCCATCAATTTATACAACTGTCTTGTTCAACTTTGTTTTCATTCATCAATTTATACAACTGTCTTGTTCAATCATCCATCAATTTTTGTGTTCATCCATCAATTTATACAACTGTCTTGTTCAACTTTGTTTTCATGTATCAATTTATACAACTGTCTTGTTCAACTTTGTTTTCATCTATCAATTTATACAACTGTCTTGTTCAACTTTGTTTTCATCTATCAATTTATACAACTGTCTTGTTCAACTTTGTTTTCATCCATCAATTTATACAACTGTCTTGTTCAACTTTGTTTTCATCCATCAATTTATACAACTGTCTTGTTCAACTTTGTTTTCATCCATCAGTTTATACAACTGTCTTGTTCAACTTTGTTTTCATTCATCAATTTATACAACTGTCTTGTTCAACTTTGTTTTCATTCATCAATTTATACAACTGTCTTGTTCAACTTTGTTTTCATCCATCACTTTATACAACTGTCTTGTTCAACTTTGTTTTCATTCATCAATTTATACAACTGTCCTGTTCAACTTTGTTTTCATTCATCAATTTATACAACTGTCCTGTTCAACTTTGTTTTCATTCATCAATTTATACAACTGTCCTGTTCAACTTTGTTTTCATTCATCAATTTATACAACTGTCCTGTTCAACTTTGTTTTCATTCATCAATTTATACAACTGTCCTGTTCAACTTTGTTTTCATGTATCAATTTATACAACTGTCCTGTTCAACTTTGTTTTCATTCATCAATTTATACAACTGTCCTGTTCAACTTTGTTTTCATTCATCAATTTATACAACTGTCCTGTTCAACTTTGTTTTCATTCATCAATTTATACAACTGTCCTGTTCAACTTTGTTTTCATTCATCAATTTATACAACTGTCCTCTTCAACTTTGTTTTCATGTATCAATTTATACAACTGTCTTGTTCAACTTTGTTTTCATCCATCAATTTATACAACTGTCCTGTTCAACTTTGTTTTCATTCATCAATTTATACAACTGTCCTGTTCAACTTTGTTTTTCATTCATCAATTTATACAACTGTCCTGTTCAACTTTGTTTTCATTCATCAATTTATACAACTGTCCTCTTCAACTTTGTTTTCATGTATCAATTTATACAACTGTCTTGTTCAACTTTGTGTTCATCCATCACTTTATACAACTGTCTTGTTCAACTTTGTTTTCATCCATCAATTTATACAACTGTCTTGTTCAACTTTGTTTTCATCCATCAATTTATACAACTGTCTTGTTCAACTTTGTTTTCATCCATCAATTTATACAACTGTCTTGTTCAACTTTGTTTTCATTCATCAATTTATACAACTGTCTTGTTCAACTTTGTTTTCATCCATCAATTTATACAACTGTCTTGTTCAACTTTGTTTTCATCTATCAATTTATACAACTGTCTTGTTCAACTTTGTGTTCATCCATCAATTTAATAACCTATTCATTTAACGATCATCAGATAGAAGTCTTCCTTTGTCATCACTCAAAGATCCCCATTATAATGTTTTGTTTATCCCTAATGTATTTATATAAAATCCTTACAGTTAAGTTTTCATCCAAATGTTTTTTCATACATCCTTCTGTTTGAGTTCCATGATATTCTGAATCTACTGTAACATTAGTCAATTTAAATGTTTTAAATCTGTGAAGCCTTTCTTTAACTTTATAACCTTTGTCAGCCAACCTGTTTTGTAACTTGCAGCTACCATTTTATTTCTGTAAAGAATGTATATGTTTCTTTAAAAACTTTCCACATCTCATCCGTGTCTCCAAGTAATTCAGCCACCAAAAGAACAATAGATAATTCTTGTTGCATCCATTCAAAATTTGTTTTGAAATTTGTAACCAAAATATTATTATTCCGGATTTACATAAGCAGCAAAACATCAAACCTAATACAGTAATGACCACTTGTACCAAGGTGTTCCCCAGTTTACACGATCTCAACCATTTCTATATCAGACGTTAACAATGTACCGAAAACAATACTGTTTCTAGTAGGTTCCTTGACTAATTGGTGAAGAAAGCCACCTTGAACGCTTTCCATAAACCCCTCTTCCAGTCAGTATGTCTGAAATTAAACTCATCCATCATTATGGCTTCATTAACAGCTGAAATATCAATCTCACTATAAAGTTTCTCACTAATTTCATTAGGGTCATCTGGTGGTCTGTAACATTTCATTAGGGTCATCTGGTGGCCTGTAACATTTCATTAGGGTCATCTGGTGGTCTGTAATAAATTCCGACTGAGAGGTTTTCAATCTATATCCACTAACAGGAATCTAAATGTATTCAAACTCCATGCTATTATCTGGGATCAAGTTGTATGTTTCCCAGTGGCACAGCAGTTTATCTATGCACTTATAATGCTAGAAACTTGTTTTTGATACCTGTGGTGAACAATGCACAGGTAGCCCATTGTGTAATTTTGTGCTTATCTATAAACAAACAAGTTGTATTTGAAAGATTATTTACACAATAATAAGGATATTGGGCACTGCAGTGATAAGTACTGAGAGTGGAACAAGTGTAATGTGACATGTGTCACATGATCCACTGGACAATCTAGATACAGCTAGATAAATGAAAAATTATCCTAAAACCAAGAAAATTTATGGAATTTGTTCAAAGACAGTTATAAAAAAATTGTAACAAAATCAGGAAAAATTTGAATAAGTCAAGAAGACAGTTACGAAACTGATAAAGTATCCTGAAAATTCAAAGAGTCCTGGAATTTTTAATTTGTTAAATGATAGCCAGGGAAGGTGAAAACTTATAACAAAACCTTGAAAAAGACAGGTAGAAAAAAATAGATTATAGTCTAATTGTGTTACCTCTCTGATCAATGTAAGTGATTAACCAGACTATATAGTCTAATTGTGTTACCTCTCTGATCCATGTAAGTGTTTAACCAGACTATATAGTCTAATTGTGTTGCCTCTCTGATCCATGTAACTGTTTAACCAGACTATATAGTCTAATTGTGTTGCCTCTCTGATCCATGTAACTGTTTAACCAGACTATATAGTCTAATTGTGTTACCTCTCTGATCAATGTAAGTGTTTAACCAGACTATATAGTCTAATTGTGTTACCTCTCTGATCCATGTAAGTGTTTAACCAGACTATATAGTCTAATTGTGTTGCCTCTCTGATCCATGTAACTGTTTAACCAGACTATATAGTCTAATTGTGTTGCCTCCCTGATCCATGTAACTGTTTAACCAGACTATATAGTCTAATTGTGTTGCCTCTCTGATCAATGTAAGTGTTTAATCAGAGTATATAGTCTAATTGTGTTGCCTCTCTGATCCATGTAAGTGTTTAACCAGAGTATATAGTCTAATTGTGTTACCTCTCTGATCAATGAAAGTGTTTAACCACACTATATAGTCTAATTGTGTTGCCTCTCTGATCCATGTAACTGTTTAACCAGACTATATAGTCTAATTGTGTTACCTCTCTGATCAATGTAAGTTTTTAACCAGACTATATAGTCTAATTGTGTTGCCTCTCTGATCAATGAAAGTGTTTAACCAGACTATATAGTCTAATTGTGTTGCCTCTTTGATCAATGTAACTGTTTAACCAGACTATATAGTCTAATTGTGTTGCCTCTCTGATTCATGTAACTGTTTAACCAGACTATATAGTCTAATTGTGTTACCTCTCTGATCAATGTAACTGTTTAACCAGACTATATAGTCTAATTGTGTTGCCTCTCTGATCCACGTAACTGTTTAACCAGACTATATAGTCTAATTGTGTTGCCTCTCTGATCCATGTAACTGTTTAACCAGACTATATAGTCTAATTGTGTTACCTCTCTGATCCATGTAACTGTTTAACCAGACTATATAGTCTAATTGTGTTGCCTCTCTGATCAATGTAAGTGTTTAACCAGACTATATAGTCTAATTGTGTTGCCTCTCTGATCCATGTAACTGTTTAACCAGACTATATAGTCTAATTGTGTTACCTCTCTGATCCATGTAACTGTTTAACCAGACTATATAGTCTAATTGTGTTGCCTCTCTGATCAATGTAAGTGTTTAACCAGACTATATAGTCTAATTGTGTTGCCTCTCTGATCTATGTAAGTGTTTAACCAGAGTATATAGTCTAATTGTGTTGCCTCTCTGATCAATGTAAGTGTTTAACCAGACTATATAGTCTAATTGTGTTGCCTCTCTGATCCATGTAAGTGTTTAACCAGAGTATATAGTCTAATTGTGTTGCCTCTCTGATCAATGTAAGTGTTTAACCAGACTATATAGTCTAATTGTGTTGCCTCTCTGATCAATGTAAGTGTTTAACCAGACTATATAGTCTAATTGTGTTGCCTCTCTGATCCATGCAAGTGTTTAACCAGAGTATATAGTCTAATTGTGTTGCCTCTCTGATCAATGTAAGTGTTTAACCAGACTATATAGTCTAATTGTGTTGCCTCTCTGATCCATGTAAGTGTTTAACCAGACTATATAGTCTAATTGTGTTGCCTCTCTGATCCATGTAACTGTTTAACCAGACTATAATGTCTAATTGTGTTACCTCTCTGATCAATGTAAGTTTTTAACCAGACTATATAGTCTAATTGTGTTGCCTCTCTGATCAATGAAAGTGTTTAACCAGACTATATAGTCTAATTGTGTTGCCTTTCTGATCCATGTAAGTGTTTAACCAGAGTATATAGTCTAATTGTGTTGCCTCTCTGATCAATGTAAGTGTTTAACCAGACTATAATGTCTAATTGTGTTGCCTCTCTGATCCATGTAAGTGTTTAACCAGACTATATAGTCTAATTGTGTTGCCTCTCTGATCCATGTAAGTGTTTAACCAGACTATATAGTCTAATTGTGTTGCCTCTCTGATCCATGTAACTGTTTAACCAGACTATATAGTCTAATTGTGTTACCTCTCTGATCAATGTAAGTGTTTAACCAGACTATATAGTCTAATTGTGTTGCCTCTCTGATCAATGTAAGTGTTTAACCAGACTATATAGTCTAATTGTGTTGCCTCTCTGATCCATGTAAGTGTTTAACCAGAGTATATAGTCTAATTGTGTTGCCTCTCTGATCAATGTAAGTGTTTAACCAGACTATATAGTCTAATTGTGTTGCCTCTCTGATCCATGTAAGTGTTTAACCAGAGTATATAGTCTAATTGTGTTGCCTCTCTGATCCATGTAAGTGTTTAACCAGAGTATATAGTCTAATTGTGTTGCCTCTCTGATCAATGTAAGTGTTTAACCAGACTATATAGTCTAATTGTGTTGCCTCTCTGATCAATGAAAGTGTTTAACCAGACTATATAGTCTAATTGTGTTGCCTCTCTGATCCATGTAACTGTTTAACCAGACTATATAGTCTAATTGTGTTACCTCTCTGATCAATGTAAGTTTTTAACCAGATTATATAGTCTAATTGTGTTGCCTCTCTGATCAATGAAAGTGTTTAACCAGACTATATAGTCTAATTGTGTTGCCTCTCTGATCCATGTAAGTGTTTAACCAGACTATATAGTCTAATTGTGTTGCCTCTCTGATCCATGTAAGTGTTTAACCAGAGTATATAGTCTAATTGTGTTGCCTCTCTGATCAATGTAAGTGTTTAACCAGACTATATAGTCTAATTGTGTTGCCTCTCTGATCCATGTAAGTGTTTAACCAGAGTATATAGTCTAATTGTGTTGCCTCTCTGATCCATGTAAGTGTTTAACCAGACTATATAGTCTAATTGTGTTGCCTCTCTGATCCATGTAAGTGTTTAACCAGAGTATATAGTCTAATTGTGTTGCCTCTCTGATCAATGTAAGTGTTTAACCAGACTATATAGTCTAATTGTGTTGCCTCTCTGATCCATGTAAGTGTTTAACCAGACTATATAGTCTAATTGTGTTGCCTCTCTGATCCATGTAAGTGTTTAACCAGACTATATAGTCTAATTGTGTTGCCTCTCTGATCCATGTAACTATTTAACTAGACAAGATATTCTAATTGTGTTACATATATAACAGATTACCAATACATATCAGTACACCTATTTTCTTTCACTATGTAGGAATCGTAAGCCGGTTTTGTACTTTGAAACAAACAACAGCACAATGGGAAGATCCTGATTTCTCTAATTGTTTACAGAAAACTTTTGTGACCATAAAAAATAAAGTTAGTAAAATAATAACCAGTCAAAATATATGTTTAAATATATATATATATATAGTTTTGTAATTATATATATAATCAAGTAAGAAGTGTGATGTTATAGTTTTGTAATCATATATATAATCAAGTAAGAAGTGTGATGTTATAGTTTTGTAATCTTATATATAATCAAGTAAGAAGTGTGATGTTATAGTTTTGTAATCTTATATATAATCAAGTAAGAAGTGTGATGTTATAGTTTTGTAATCTTATACATAATCAAGTAAGAAGTGTGATGTTATAGTTTTGTAGTCATATATATGATCAAGTAAGAAGTGTGATGTTATAGTTTTGTAATCTTATATATGATCAAGTAAGAAGTGTGATGTTATAGTTTTGTAGTCATATATACAATCAAGTAAGAAGTGTGATGTTATAGTTTTGTAATCTTATATATAATCAAGTAAGAAGTGTGATGTTATAGTTTTGTAATCTTATATATGATCAAGTAAGAAGTGTGATGTTATAGTTTTGTAGTCATATATACAATCAAGTAAGAAGTGTGATGTTATAGTTTTGTAATCATATATATAATCAAGTAAGAAGTGTGATGTTATAGTTTTGTAGTCATATATACAATCAAGTAAGAAGTGTGATGTTATAGTTTTGTAATCTTATATATAATCAAGTAAGAAGTGTGATGTTATAGTTTTGTAATCTTATATATGATCAAGTAAGAAGTGTGATGTTATAGTTTTGTAGTCATATATACAATCAAGTAAGAAGTGTGATGTTATAGTTTTGTAATCTTATATATAATCAAGTAAGAAGTGTGATGTTATAGTTTTGTAATCTTATATATGATCAAGTAAGAAGTGTGATGTTATAGTTTTGTAGTCATATATACAATCAAGTAAGAAGTGTGATGTTATAGTTTTGTAATCTTATACATAATCAAGTAAGAAGTGTGATGTTATAGTTTTGTAATCTTATACATAATCAAGTAAGAAGTGTGATGTTATAGTTTTGTAATCTTATATACAATCAAGTAAGAAGTGTGATGTTATAGTTTTGTAGTCATATATACAATCAAGTAAGAAGTGTGATGTTATAGTTTTGTAGTCATATATATAATCAAGTAAGAAGTGTGATGTTATAGTTTTGTAGTCATATATATAATCAAGTAAGAAGTGTGATGTTATAGTTTTGTAATCTTATACATAATCAAGTAAGAAGTGTGATGTTATAGTTTTGTAATCTTATATATGATCAAGTAAGAAGTGTGACGTTATAGTTTTGTAATCTTATACATAATCAAGTAAGAAGTGTGATGTTATAGTTTTGTAATCTTATACATAATCAAGTAAGAAGTGTGATGTTATAGTTTTGTAATCTTATATATAATCAAGTAAGAAGTGTGATGTTATAGTTTTGTAATCTTATATATAATCAAGTAAGAAGTCTCATGTTATAGTTTTGTAATCTTATATATGATCAAGTAAGAAGTCTCATGTTATAGTTTTGTAATCTTATATATGATCAAGTAAGAAGTGTCATGTTATAGTTTTGTAATCATATATATGATCAAGTAAGAAGTGTGATGTTATAGTTTTGTAATCTTATATATGATCAAGTAAGAAGTCTCATGTTATAGTTTTGTAATGTTATATATGATCAAGTAAGAAGTGTCATGTTATAGTTTTGTAATCATATATATGATCAAGTAAGAAGTGTCATGTTATAGTTTTGTAATCATATACATGATCAAGTAAGAAGTGTGATGTTATAGTTTTGTAATCTTATATATAATTAAGTAAGAAGTGTGATGTTATAGTTTTGTAATCTTATACATAATCAAGTAAGAAGTGTGATGTTATAGTTTTGTAATCTTATATATGATCAAGTAAGAAGTGTGATGTTATAGTTTTGTAATCTTATACATAATCAAGTAAGAAGTGTGATGTTATAGTTTTGTAATCTTATACATAATCAAGTAAGAAGTGTGATGGTATAGTTTTGTAATCTTATATATGATCAAGTAAGAAGTGTCATGTTATAGTTTTGTAATCTTATATATAATCAAGTAAGAAGTGTGATGTTATAGTTTTGTAATCTTATATATGATCAAGTAAGAAGTCTCATGTTATAGTTTTGTAATCTTATACATAATCAAGTAAGAAGTGTGATGTTATAGTTTTGTAATCTTATATATGATCAAGTAAGAAGTGTCATGTTATAGTTTTGTAATCTTATATATGATCAAGTAAGAAGTGTCATGTTATAGTTTTGTAATCTTATATATGATCAAGTAAGAAGTCTCATGTTATAGTTTTGTAATCTTATATATGATCAAGTAAGAAGTGTCATGTTATAGTTTTGTAATCATATATATGATCATGTAAGAAGTGTGATGTTATAGTTTTGTAATCTTATATATGATCAAGTAAGAAGTGTGATGTCATAGTTTTGTGTATTTGTAATGTAACTTTTATTTTTCTCATGTTTCTTGTCACTATAAGATTTACAGTCATTTTGTCAATGGTATAAAATGCTATTTTAAAAGTAAAAGTTTACATAGCTTTGAATTAACCCAGAGGCTAGTATGTTCGCATGATTTAGTTTTGATTGTTGTATGTTGTGTATCAGTTTAGAACTCTGGAAATTGGCTATATCCAGAACAACGTTTCGTCTGTCCTGACAGATCTGAAACAGTATATACAGACACGAGCAAAGGTCATGTATCCAGGTGAAGGTGAACCAGTTGTTGATCTTCTGAGTGATGTGTACACATTTGTCTATCAACGGTACATCAACAGTGTTTACAACGATTATAACTTGGAGGTTAGTTCTATTTGTCTATCAACGGTACATCAACAGTGTTTACAACGATTACAACTTGGAGGTTAGTTCTATTTGTCTATCAATGGTACATCAACAGTGTTTACAATGATTATAACTTTGAGGTTAGTTCTATTTGTCTATCAATGGTACATCAACAGTGTTTATAACTTGGAGGTTAGTTCTAGGAGAAATAAGAGTGCACAAGGGAACAGAAGGTTGTAAACATATATGTAAAAGACGAATGATATGTTAGTGAGAAATTAAAACGTATAGTTTCTGTTTATAGAAGAAAACCGTAAAATTAAAAATCACCATATTGTGTTAATTGATTCTGTACAACTTCATGAAATTTAATATGACTATAAGGTAATAGATCGTATATAAGTAAATAATTTTGTGATATCAAAGATCTTTATTAACCAGAATATCTGATTTCAACAGGTGATAGTGGACATCGTTTCTGTTCTACTAGATCATCCCCGTCTCGTTCACAAACAAAGTGTGAGTACATTAATACACTGATGTTCAGAGACAAAGTGTGAGTATATTAATACACTGATGTTCAGAGACAAAGTGTGAGTACATTAATACACTGATGTTCAGAGACAGACTGTGAGTACATTAATACACTGATGTTCAGAGACAGACTGTGAGTACATTAAAACACTGATATTCAGAGACAGACTGTGAGTACATTAAAACACTGATGTTCAGAGACAGACTGTGAGTACATTAATACACTGGTGTTCAGAGACAAAGTGTGAGTACATTAAAACACTGATGTTCAGAGACAGACTGTGAGTACATTAATACACTGGTGTTCAGAGACAAAGTGTGAGTACATTAATACACTGATATTCAGAGACAGACTGTGAGTACATTAATACACTGATGTTCAGAGACAGGCTGTGAGGACATTAAAACACTGATGTTCAGAGACAAAGTGTGAGTACATTAATACACTGATGTTCAGAGACAGTCTGTGAGTACATTAATACACTGATGTTCAGAGACAGGCTGTGAGGACATTAAAACACTGATGTCCAGAGACAAAGTGTGAGTACATTAATACACTGATGTTCAGAGACAGTCTGTGAGTACATTAATACACTGATGTTCAGAGACAAAGTGTGAGTATATTAATACACTGATGTTCAGAGACAAAGTGTGAGTACATTAATACACTGATGTTCAGAGACAGACTGTGAGTACATTAGAACACTGATATTCAGAGACAGACTGTGAGTACATTAAAACACTGATGTTCAGAGACAGACTGTGAGTACATTAATACACTGGTGTTCAGAGACAAAGTGTGAGTACATTAAAACACTGATGTTCAGAGACAGACTGTGAGTACATTAATACACTGGTGTTCAGAGACAAAGTGTGAGTACATTAATACACTGATATTCAGAGACAGACTGTGAGTACATGATTACACTGATGTTCAGAGACAGGCTGTGAGGACATTAAAACACTGATGTTCAGAGACAAAGTGTGAGTACATTAATACACTGATGTTCAGAGACAGTCTGTGAGTACATTAATACACTGATGTTCAGAGACAGGCTGTGAGGACATTAAAACACTGATGTTCAGAGACAAAGTGTGAGTACATTAATACACTGATGTTCAGAGACAGTCTGTGAGTACATTAATACACTGATGTTCAGAGACAAAGTGTGAGTACATTAATACACTGATGTTCAGAGACAGACTGTGAGTACATTAATACACTGATATTCATAGACAGACTGTGAGTACATTAAAACACTGATGTTCAGAGACAGACTGTGAGTACATTAATACACTGGTGTTCAGAGACAAAGTGTGAGTACATTAATACACTGATATTCAGAGACAGACTGTGAGTACATTAATACACTGATGTTCAGAGACAGGCTGTGAGGACATTAAAACACTGATGTTCAGAGACAAAATGTGAGTACATTAATACACTGATGTTCAGAGACAGGCTGTGAGGACATTAAAACACTGATGTTCAGAGACACTCTGTGAGTACATTAATACACTGATGTTCAGAGACAGGCTGTGAGGACATTAAAACACTGATGTTCAGAGACACTCTGTGAGTACATTAATACACTGATGTTCAGAGACAAAGTGTGAGTACATTAATACACTGATGTTCAGAGACAGACTGTGAGTACATTAAAACACTGATATTCAGAGACAGACTGTGAGTAAATTAAAACACTGATGTTCAGAGACAAAGTGTGAGTATATTAAAACACTGATATTCAGAGACAGACTGTGAGTACATTAAAACACTGATGTTCAGAGACAGAATGAGAGTACATTAATACACTGATGTTCAGAGACAAAGTGTGAGTACATTAATACACTGATGTTCAGAGACAGACTGTGAGTACATTAAAACACTGATGTTCAGAGACAAAGTGTGAGTACATTAATACACTGATGTTCAGAGACAGACTGTGAGTACATTAAAACACTGATGTTCAGAGACAGACTGTGAGTACATTAATACACTGATGTTCAGAGACAGACTGTGAGTACATTAATACACTGATGTTCAGAGACAGACTGTGAGTACATTAATACACTGATGTTCAGGGACAGTCTGTGAGTACATTAATACACTGATGTTCAGGGACAGTCTGTTAGTACATTAATACACTGATGTTCAGAGACAAAGTGTGAGTACATTAAAACACTGATGTTCAGAGACAGACTGTGAGTACATTAATACACTGATGTTCAGAGACAGACTGTGAGTACATTAATACACTGATGTTCAGAGACAGACTGTGAGTACATTAATACACTGATGTTCAGAGACAGACTGTGAGTACATTAATACACTGATGTTCAGAGACAGACTGTGAGTACATTAATACACTGATGTTCAGAGACAGACTGTGAGTACATTAAAACACTGATGTTCAGAGACAGTCTGTTAGTACATTAATACACTGATGTTCAGAGACAGTCTGTTAGTACATTAATACACTGATGTTCAGAGACAAAGTGTGAGTACATTAAAACACTGATGTTCAGAGACAGACTGTGAGTACATTAAAACACTGATGTTCAGAGACAGACTGTGAGTACATTAAAACACTGATGTTCAGAGACAGACTGTGAGTACATTAATACACTGATGTTCAGAGACAGACTGTGAGTACATTAATACACTGATGTTCAGAGACAGACTGTGAGTACATTAAAACACTGATGTTCAGAGACAGACTGTGAGTACATTAATACACTGATGTTCAGAGACAAAGTGTGAGTACATTAATACACTGATGTTCAGAGACAGGCTGTGAGGACATTAAAACACTGATGTTCAGAGACACTCTGTGAGTACATTAATACACTGATGTTCAGAGACAGGCTGTGAGGACATTAAAACATTGATGTTCAGAGACACTCTGTGAGTACATTAATACACTGATGTTCAGAGACAAAGTGTGAGTACATTAATACACTGATGTTCAGAGACAGACTGTGAGTACATTATAACACTGATGTTCAGAGACAAAGTGTGAGTACATTAATACACTGATGTTCAGAGACAGACTGTGAGTACATTAAAACACTGATGTTCAGAGACAGACTGTGAGTACATTAATACACTGATGTTCAGGGACAGTCTGTGAGTACATTAATACACTGATGTTCAGGGACAGTCTGTTAGTACATTAATACACTGATGTTCAGAGACAAAGTGTGAGTACATTAAAACACTGATGTTCAGAGACAGACTGTGAGTACATTAATACACTGATGTTCAGAGACAGACTGTGAGTACATTAATACACTGATGTTCAGAGACAGACTGTGAGTACATTAATACACTGATGTTCAGAGACAGACTGTGAGTACATTAATACACTGATGTTCAGAGACAGACTGTGAGTACATTAATACACTGATGTTCAGAGACAGACTGTGAGTACATTAATACACTGATGTTCAGAGACAGACTGTGAGTACATTAATACACTGATGTTCAGAGACAGACTGTGAGTACATTAAAACACTGATGTTCAGAGACAGTCTGTTAGTACATTAATACACTGATGTTCAGAGACAAAGTGTGAGTACATTAAAACACTGATGTTCAGAGACAGACTGTGAGTACATTAATACACTGATGTTCAGAGACAGACTGTGAGTACATTAATACACTGATGTTCAGAGACAGACTGTGAGTACATTAATACACTGATGTTCAGAGACAGACTGTGAGTACATTAATACACTGATGTTCAGAGACAGACTGTGAGTACATTAATACACTGATGTTCAGAGACAGACTGTGAGTACATTAAAACACTGATGTTCAGAGACAGACTGTGAGTACATTAAAACACTGATGTTCAGAGACAGACTGTGAGTACATTAATACACTGATGTTCAGAGACAAAGTGTGAGTACATTAATACACTGATGTTCAGAGACAAAGTGTGAGTACATTAATACACTGATGTTCAGAGACAGACTGTGAGTATATTAAAACAATGATGTTCAGAAAGAGAATGTGAGTACATTAAAACACTGATGTTTGTAAAATCTGCATGATTTCTTCACATTCTTTTCATTTCATTTATCACAGTAATGAATCCACTCCGTTGATGTAGTTTTAAAAAGCTCATGTTTCTCCTCTAGTATAATAAAACAATAATCTGTTTTAACCACCAGATGAGAACCTCTAGTATAATAAAACAATAATCTGTTTTAATCACCACATGAGAACCGCTAGTATAATAAAACAATAATCTGTTTTAATCACCAGGTGTTTCTCCTCTAGTATAATAAAACAATAATCTGTTTTAATCACCAGGTGTTTCTCCTCTAGTATAATAAAACAATAATCTGTTTTAATCACCAGATGTTTCTACTCTGGTATAATAAAACAATAATCTGTTTTAATCACCAGATGTTTCTACTCTGGTATAATAAAACAATAATCTGTTTTAATCACCAGATGTTTCTATTCTAGTATAATAAAACAATAATCTGTTTTAACCACCAGATGAGAACCTCTAGTATAATAAAACAATAATCTGTTTTAACCACAAGATGTTTCTACTCTGGTATAATAAAACAATAATCTGTTTAACCACAAGATGTTTCTACTCTGGTATAATAAAACAATAATCTGTTTTAACCACCAGATGAGAACCTCTAGTATAATGAAACAATATTCTGTTTTAATAACCAGATGTTTCTCCTCT
The DNA here is from genome assembly GCF_004210375.1 of Tachypleus tridentatus. Classification (NCBI taxonomy): domain Eukaryota; kingdom Metazoa; phylum Arthropoda; class Merostomata; order Xiphosura; family Limulidae; genus Tachypleus; species Tachypleus tridentatus. The sequence continues at coordinate 31,048,070 of NW_027467777.1, read as the reverse complement.
AGTATAATAAAACAATAATCTGTTTTAATCACCAGTTGTTTCTCCTCCAGTATAATAAAAGAATAATCTGTTTTAATCCCCAGATGAGAACCTGTAGTATAATAAAACAATAATCTGTTTTAACCACCAGATGTTTCTCCTCTAGTATAATAAAACAATAATCTGTTTTAATCACCAGATGAGAACCTCTAGTATAATGAAACAATATTCTGTTTTAATAACCAGATGTTTCTCCTCTAGTATAATAAAACAATAATCTGTTTTAATCACCAAGTGTTTCTCCTCTAGTATAATAAAACAATAATCTGTTTTAAGCACCAGTTGTTTCTCATCTAGTATAATAAAACAATAATCTGTTTTAATCACCAGTTGTTTCTCCTCCAGTATAATAAAACAATATTCTGTTTTAATCACCAGATGTTTCTCCTCTAGTATAATAAAACAATAATCTGTTTTAACCACAAGATGTTTCTACTCTAGTATAATAAAACAATAATCTGTTTTAACCACCAGATGTTTCTCCTCGAGTATAATAAAACAATAAGCTGTTTAAGTACCAGTTGTTTCTCCTCCAGTATAATAAAACAATAATCTGTTTTAATCACCAGATCAGAACCTCTAGTATAATAAAACAATAATCTGTTTTAATCACCAGATATTTCTCCTCTAGTATAATAAAACAATAATCTGTTTTAACCACAAGATGAGAACCTCTATTATAATGAAACAATATTCTGTTTTAATCACCAGGTGTTTCTCCTCTAGTATAATAAAACAATAATCTGTTTTAATCACCAGGTGTTTCTCCTCTAGTATAATAAAACAATAATCTGTTTTAAGCACCAGTTGTTTATCCTCCAGTATAATAAAACAATAATCTGTTTTAATCACCAGATGTTTCCCCTCTAGTATAATAAAACAATAATCTGTTTTAACCACAAGATGTTTCTTCTCTGGTATAATAAAACAATAATCTGTTTTAACCACCAGATGAGAACCTCTAGTATAATGAAACAATATTCTGTTTTAATCACCAGATGTTTCTCCTCTAGTATAATAAAACAATAATCTGTTTTAACCACCAGATGAAAACCTCTAGTATAATAAAACAATAATCTGTTTTAATCACCAGATGTTTCTCCTTTAGTATAATAAAACAATAATCTGTTTTAATCACCAGTTGTTTCTCCTCCAGTATAATAAAACAATAATCTGTTTTAATCACCAGATGTTTCTACTCTGGTATAATAAAACAATAATCTGTTTTAATCACCAGTTGTTTCTCCTCCAGTAAAATAAAACAATAATCTGTTTTAATCACCAGATGTTTCTACTCTGGTATAATAAAACAATAATCTGTTTTAATCACCACATGAGAACCGCTAGTATAATAAAACAATAATCTGTTTTAATCACCAGATGTTTCTCCTCTAGTATAATAAAACAATAATCTGTTTTAATCACCAGGTGTTTCTCCTCTAGTATAATAAAACAATAATCTGTTTTAATCACCAGATGTTTCTCCTCTAGTATAATAAAACAATGATCTGTTTTAACCACAAGATGTTTCTACTCTGGTATAATAAAACAATAATCTGTTTTAACCACAAGATGTTTCTCCTCTAGTATAATAAAACAATAATCTGTTTTAATCACCAGACGTTTCTTCTTTAGTATAATAAAACAATAATCTGTTTTAACCACAAGATGTTTCTACTCTGGTATAATAAAACAATAATCTGTTTTAACCACAAGATGTTTCTACTCTGGTATAATAAAACAATAATCTGTTTTAACCACCAGATGAGAACCTCTAGTATAATGAAACAATAATCTGTTTTAATCACCAGGTGTTTCTCCTCTAGAATCATAAAACAATAATCTGTTTTAAGCACCAGTTGTTTCTCCTCCAGTATAATAAAAGAATAATCTGTTTTAATCACCAGATGTTTCTCCTCTAGTATAATAAAACAATAATCTGTTTTAACCACAAGATGTTTCTACTCTAGTATAATAAAACAATAATCTGTTTTAACCACCAGATGTTTCTACTCTAGTATAATAAAACAATAATCTGTTTTAACCACCAGATGAGAACCTCTAGTATAATAAAACAATAATATGTTTTAATCACCAGATGTTTCTCCTCTAGTATAATAAAACAATAATCTGTTTTAATCACCAGATGAGAACCTCTAGTATAATGAAACAATATTCTGTTTTAATAACCAGATGTTTCTCCTCTAGTATAATAAAACAATAATCTGTTTTAATCACCAAGTGTTCCTCCTCTAGTATAATAAAACAATAATCTGTTTTAAGCACCAGTTGTTTCTCCTCAAGTATAATAAAACAATAATCTGTTTTAATCACCAGATGAGAACCTCTAGTATAATAAAAGAATAATCTGTTTTAAGCACCAGTTGTTTCTCCTCTAGTATAATAAAACAATAATCTGTTTTAAGCACCAGTTGTTTCTCATCTAGTATAATAAAACAATAATCTGTTTTAATCACCAGTTGTTTCTCCTCCAGTAACATAAAACAATATTCTGTTTTAATCACCAGATGTTTCTCCTCTAGTATAATAAAACAATAATCTGTTTTAACCACAAGATGTTTCTACTCTAGTATAATAAAACAATAATCTGTTTTAACCACCAGATGTTTCTCCTCTAGTATAATAAAACAATAATCTGTTTAAGTACCAGTTGTTTCTCCTCCAGTATAATAAAACAATAATCTGTTTTAATCACCAGATCAGAACCTCTAGTATAATAAAACAATAATCTGTTTTAATCACCAGATATTTCTCCTCTAGTATAATAAAACAATAATCTGTTTTAACCACAAGATGAGAACCTCTATTATAATGAAACAATATTCTGTTTTAATCACCAGGTGTTTCTCCTCTAGTATAATAAAACAATAATCTGTTTTAATCACCAGGTGTTTCTCCTCTAGTATAATAAAACAATAATCTGTTTTAAGCACCAGTTGTTTATCCTCCAGTATAATAAAACAATAATCTGTTTTAATCACCAGATGTTTCCCCTCTAGTATAATAAAACAATAATCTGTTTTAACCACAAGATGTTTCTACCCTGGTATAATAAAACAATAATCTGTTTTAACCACCAGATGAGAACCTCTAGTATAATGAAACAATATTCTGTTTTAAGCACCGGTTGTTTCTCCTCCAGTATAATAAAACAATAATCTGTTTTAATCACCAGATGAGAACCTCTAGTATAATAAAAGAATAATCTGTTTTAATCACCAGATGTTTCTCCTCTAGTATAATAAAACAATAATCTGTTTTAAGCACCAGTTGTTTCTCCTCTAGTATAATAAAACAATAATCTGTTTTAAGCACCAGTTGTTTCTCCTCTAGTATAATAAAACAATAATCTGTTTTAAGCACCAGTTGTTTCTCCTCCAGTATAATAAAACAATAATCTGTTTTAACCACCAGATGAGAACCTCTAGTATAATAAAACAATAATCTGTTTTAACCACCAGATGAGAACCTCTAGTATAATAAAACAATAATCTATTTTAATCACCAGATGAGAACCTCTAGTATAATAAAACAATAATCTATTTTAATCACCAGATGTTTCTTCTCTAGTATAATAAAACAATAATCTGTTTTAAGCACCAGTTGTTTCTCCTCCAGTATAATAAAAGAATAATCTGTTTTAACCACAAGATGAGAACCTCTAGTATAATAAAACAATATTCTGTTTTAATCACCAGATGTTTCTCCTCTAGTATAATAAAACAATAATCTGTTTTAACCACAAGATGATAACCTCTAGTATAATAAAAGAATATTCTGTTTTAATCACCAGTTGTTTTTCCTCCAGTATAATAAAAGAATAATCTGTTTTAATCACCAGAAGAGAACCTCTAGTATAATAAAACAATAATCTGTTTTAACCACCAGATGAGAACCTCTAGTATAATAAAACAATAATCTGTTTTAATCACCAGATGTTTCTCCTCTAGTATAATAAAACAATAATTTGTTTTAATCACCAGATGTTTCTTCTCTAGTATAATAAAACAATAATCTGTTTTAAGCTTCAGTTGTTTCTCCTCCAGTATAATAAAACAATAATCTGTTTTAATCACCAGTTGTTTGTCCTCCAGTATATTAAAAGAATAATCTGTTTTAATCACCAGATGAGAACCTCTAGTATAATAAAACAATAATCTGTTTTAATCACCAGATGTTTCTCCTCTAGTATAATAAAACAATAATCTGTTTTATCCACCAGATGAGAACCTCTAGTATAATAAAACAATAATCTGTTTTAATCACCAGATGTTTCTACTCTGGTATAATAAAACAATAATCTGTTTTAATCACCAGTTGTTTCTCCTCCAGTATAATAAAACAATAATCTGTTTTAATCACCAGATGATTCTACTCTGGTATAATAAAACAATAATCTGTTTTAATCACCAGATGTTTCTACTCTGGTATAATAAAACAATAATCTGTTTTAATCACCAGATGTTTCTCCTCTAGTATAATAAAACAATAATCTGTTTTAATCACAAGATGTTTCTCCTCTAGTATAATAAAACAATAATCTGTTTTAATCACCAGATGAGAACCTCTAGTATAATGAAACAATATTCTGTTTTAATAACCAGATGTTTCTCCTCTAATATAATAAAACAATAATCTGTTTTAATCACCAAGTGTTTCTCCTCTAGTATAATAAAACAATAATCTGTTTTAAGCACCAGTTGTTTCTACTCAAGTATAATAAAACAATTATCTGTTTTAATCACCAGATGAGAACCTCTAGTATAATAAAAGAATAATCTGTTTTAAGCACCAGTTGTTTCTCCTCTAGTATAATAAAACAATAATCTGTTTTAAGCACCAGTTGTTTCTCATCTAGTATAATAAAACAATAATCTGTTTTAATCACCAGTTGTTTCTCCTCCAGTATAATAAAACAATATTCTGTTTTAATCACCAGATGTTTCTCCTCTAGTATAATAAAACAATAATCTGTTTTAACCACAAGATGTTTCTACTCTAGTATAATAAAACAATAATCTGTTTTAACCACCAGATGTTTCTCCTCTAGTATAATAAAACAATAATCTGTTTTAACCACAAGATGAGAACCTCTATTATAATGAAACAATATTCTGTTTTAATCACCAGGTGTTTCTTTTCTAGTATAATAAAACAATAATCTGTTTTAATCACCAAATGTTTCTCCTCTAGTATACTAAAACAATAATCTGTTTTAAGCACCAGTTGTTTATCCTCCAGTATAATAAAACAATAATCTGTTTTAATCACCAGATGTTTCCCCTCTAGTATAATAAAACAATAATCTGTTTTAACCACAAGATGTTTCTACTCTGGTATAATAAAACAATAATCTGTTTTAACCACCAGATGAGAACCTCTAGTATAATGAAACAATATTCTGTTTTAATAACCAGATGTTTCTCCTCTAGTATAATAAAACAATAATCTGTTTTAATCACCAGGTGTTTCTCCTCTAGTATAATAAAACAATAATCTGTTTTAAGCACCAGTTGTTTCTCCTCCAGTAAAATAAAACAATAATCTGTTTTAATCACCAGATGAGAACCTCTAGTATAATAAAAGAATAATCTGTTTTAATCACCAGATGTTTCTCCTCTAGTATAATAAAACAATAATCTGTTTTAAGCACCAGTTGTTTCTCCTCTATTATAATAAAACAATAATCTGTTTTAAGCACCAGTTGTTTCTCCTCCAGTATAATAAAACAATAATCTGTTTTAACCACCAGATGAGAACCTCTAGTATAATAAAACAATAATCTGTTTTAACCACCAGATGAGAACCTCTAGTATAATAAAACAATAATCTATTTTAATCACCAGATGAGAACCTCTAGTATAATAAAACAATAATCTATTTTAATCACCAGATGTTTCTTCTCTGGTATAATAAAACAATAATCTGTTTTAAGCACCAGTTGTTTCTCCTCCAGTATAATAAAACAATAATCTGTTTTAAGCACCAGTTGTTTCTCCTCCAGTATAATAAAACAATAATCTGTTTTAACCACCAGATGAGAACCTCTAGTATAATAAAACAATAATCTGTTTTAACCACCAGATGAGAACCTCTAGTATAATAAAACAATAATCTATTTTAATCACCAGATGAGAACCTCTAGTATAATAAAACAATAATCTATTTTAATCACCAGATGTTTCTTCTCTGGTATAATAAAACAATAATCTGTTTTAAGCACCAGTTGTTTCTCTTCCAGTATAATAAAAGAATAATCTGTTTTAATCACCAGATGTTTCTCCTCTAGTATAATAAAACAATAATCTGTTTTAACCACAAGATGAGAACCTCTAGTATAATAAAACAATATTCTGTTTTAATCACCAGATATTTCTCCTCTAGTATAATAAAACAATAATCTGTTTTAACCACATATTGTTTCTACTCTTGTATAATAAAACAATAATCTGTTTTAACCACAAGATGATAACCTCTAGTATAATAAAAGAATATTCTGTTTTAATCACCAGTTGTTTCTCCTCCAGTATAATAAAAGAATAATCTGTTTTAATCACCAGATGAGAACCTCTAGTATAATGAAACAATAATCTGTTTTAACCACCAGATGAGAACCTCTAGTATAATAAAACAATAATCTGTTTTAATCACCAGATGTTTCTCCTCTAGTATAATAAAACAATAATCTGTTTTAATCACCAGATGTTTCTTCTCTAGTATAATAAAACAATAATCTGTTTTAACTACCAGATGAGAACCTCTAGTATAATAAAACAATAATCTGTATTAATCACCAGATGTTTCTCCTTTAGTATAATAAAACAATAATCTGTTTTAATCACCAGATGTTTCTCCTCTAGTATAATAAAACAATAATCTGTTTTAACCACCAGATGAAAACCTCTAGTATAATAAAACAATAATCTGTTTTAATCACCAGATGTTTCTCCTTTAGTATAATAAAACAATAATCTGTTTTAATCACCAGTTGTTTCTCCTCCAGTATAATAAAACAATAATCTGTTTTAATCACCAGATGTTTCTACTCTGGTATAATAAAACAATAATCTGTTTTAATCACCAGTTGTTTCTCCTCCAGTATAATAAAACAATAATCTGTTTTAATCACCAGATGTTTCTACTCTGGTATAATAAAACAATAATCTGTTTTAATCACCAGATGTTTCTCCTCTAGTATAATAAAACAATAATCTGTTTTAACTACAAGATGTTTCTATTCTAGTATAATAAAACAATAATCTGTTTTAACCACCAGATGAGAACCTCTAGTATAATAAAACAATAATCTGTTTTAACCACAAGATGTTTCTACTCTGGTATAATAAAACAATAATCTGTTTAACCACAAGATGTTTCTACTCTGGTATAATAAAACAATAATCTGTTTTAACCACCAGATGAGAACCTCTAGTATAATGAAACAATATTCTGTTTTAATAACCAGATGTTTCTCCTCTAGTATAATAAAACAATAATCTGTTTTAATCACCAGTTGTTTCTCCTCCAGTATAATAAAAGAATAATCTGTTTTAATCCCCAGATGAGAACCTGTAGTATAATAAAACAATAATCTGTTTTAACCACCAGATGTTTCTCCTCTAGTATAATAAAACAATAATCTGTTTTAATCACCAGATGAGAACCTCTAGTATAATGAAACAATATTCTGTTTTAATAACCAGATGTTTCTCCTCTAGTATAATAAAACAATAATCTGTTTTAATCACCAAGTGTTTCTCCTCTAGTATAATAAAACAATAATCTGTTTTAAGCACCAGTTGTTTCTCCTTAAGTATAATAAAACAATAATCTGTTTTAATCACCAGATGAGAACCTCTAGTATAATAAAAGAATAATCTGTTTTAAGCACCAGTTGTTTCTCCTCTAGTATAATAAAACAATAATCTGTTTTAAGCACCAGTTGTTTCTCATCTAGTATAATAAAACAATAATCTGTTTTAATCACCAGTTGTTTCTCCTCCAGTATAATAAAACAATATTCTGTTTTAATCACCATATGTTTCTCCTCTAGTATAATAAAACAATAATCTGTTTTAACCACAAGATGTTTCTACTCTAGTATAATAAAACAATAATCTGTTTTAACCACCAGATGTTTCTCCTCTAGTATAATAAAACAATAAGCTGTTTAAGTACCAGTTGTTTCTCCTCCAGTATAATAAAACAATAATCTGTTTTAATCACCAGATCAGAACCTCTAGTATAATAAAACAATAATCTGTTTTAATCACCAGGTGTTTCTCCTCTAGTATAATAAAACAATAATCTGTTTTAAGCACCAGTTGTTTATCCTCCAGTATAATAAAACAATAATCTGTTTTAATCACCAGATGTTTCCCCTCTAGTATAATAAAACAATAATTTGTTTTAACCACAAGATGTTTCTACTCTGGTATAATAAAACAATAATCTGTTTTAACCACCAGATGAGAACCTCTAGTATAATGAAACAATATTCTGTTTTAATAACCAGATGTTTCTCCTCTAGTATAATAAAACAATAATCTGTTTTAATCACCAGGTGTTTCTGCTCTAGTATAATAAAACAATAATCTGTTTTAAGCACCAGTTGTTTCTCCTCCAGTATAATAAAACAATAATCTGTTTTAATCACCAGATGAGAACCTCTAGTATAATAAAAGAATAATCTGTTTTAATCACCAGATGTTTCTCCTCTAGTATAATAAAACAATAATCTGTTTTAAGCACCAGTTGTTTCTCCTCTAGTATAATAAAACAATAATCTGTTTTAAGCACCAGTTGTTTCTCCTCTAGTATAATAAAACAATAATCTGTTTTAAGCACCAGTTGTTTCTCCTCCAGTATAATAAAACAATAATCTGTTTTAACCACCAGATGAGAACCTCTAGTATAATAAAACAATAATCTGTTTTAACCACCAGATGAGAACCTCTAGTATAATAAAACAATAATCTATTTTAATCACCAGATGAGAACCTCTAGTATAATAAAACAATAATCTATTTTAATCACCAGATGTTTCTTCTCTAGTATAATAAAACAATAATCTGTTTTAAGCACCAGTTGTTTCTCCTCCAGTATAATAAAACAATAATCTGTTTTAATCACCAGATGTTTCTCCTCTAGTATAATAAAACAATAATCTGTTTTAACCACAAGATGAGAACCTCTAGTATAATGAAACAATATTCTGTTTTAATCACCAGATGTTTCTCCTCTAGTATAATAAAACAATAATCTGTTTTAACCACAAGATGAGAACCTCTAGTATAATAAAACAATATTCTGTTTTAATCACCAGATGTTTCTCCTCTAGTATAATAAAACAATAATCTGTTTTAACCACATATTGTTTCTACTCTTGTATAATAAAACAATAATCTGTTTTAACCACAAGATGATAACCTCTAGTATAATAAAACAATATTCTGTTTTAAGCACCAGTTGTTTCTCATCTAGTATAATAAAACAATAATCTGTTTTAATCACCAGTTGTTTGTCCTCCAGTATATTAAAAGAATAATCTGTTTTAATCACCAGATGAGAACCTCTAGTATAATAAAACAATAATCTGTTTTAATCACCAGATGTTTCTCCTCTAGTATAATAAAACAATAATCTGTTTTAACCACCAGATGAGAACCTCTAGTATAATAAAACAATAATCTGTTTTAATCACCAGATGTTTCTCCTTTAGTATAATAAAACAATAATCTGTTTTAATCACCAGATGTTTCTCCTCCAGTATAATAAAACAATAATCTGTTTTAATCACCAGATGTTTCTACTCTGGTATAATAAAACAATAACCTGTTTTAATCACCAGTTGTTTCTCCTCCAGTATAATAAAACAATAATCTGTTTTAATCACCAGATGTTTCCACTCTGGTATAATAAAACAATAATCTGTTTTAATCACCAGATGTTTCTCCTCTAGTATAATAAAACAATAATCTGTTTTAATCACCAGATGTTTCTACTCTGGTATAATAAAACAATAATCTGTTTTAATCACCAGTTGTTTCTCCTCCAGTATAATAAAACAATAATCTGTTTTAATCACCAGATGTTTCTCCTCTAGTATAATAAAACAATAATCTGTTTTAACCACAAGATGTTTCTACTCTAGTATAATAAAACAATAATCTGTTTTAACCACCAGTTGTTTCTCCTCCAGTATAATAAAACAATAATCTGTTTTAATCACCAGATGTTTCTCCTCTAGTATAATAAAACAATAATCTGTTTTATCCACAAGATGAGAACCTCTAGTATAATGAAACAATATTCTGTTTTATTCACCAGGTGTTTCTCCTCTAGTATAATAAAACAATAATCTGTTTTAATCACCAGGTGTTTCTCCTCTAGTATAATAAAACAATAATCTGTTTTAAGCTTCAGTTGTTTCTCCTCCAGTATAATAAAACAATAATCTGTTTTAATCACCAGTTGTTTCTCCTCCAGTATAATAAAACAATAATCTGTTTTTATCACCAGATGTTTCTCCTCTAGTATAATAAAACAATAATCTGTTTTAATCACCAGGTGTTTCTCCTCTAGTATAATAAAACAATAATCTGTTTTAATCACCAGATGTTTCTCCTCTAGTATAATAAAACAATAATCTGTTTTAACCACCAGATGAGAACCCCTAGTATAATAAAACAATAATCTGTTTTAATCACCAGGTGTTTCTCCTCTAGTATAATAAAACAATAATCTGTTTTAACCACAAGATGTTTCTACTCTGGTATAATAAAACAATAATCTGTTTTAAGCACCAGTTGTTTCTCCTCCAGTATAATAAAACAATAATCTGTTTTAATCACCAGATGTTTCTCCTCTAGTATAATAAAACAATAATCTGTTTTAACCACAAGATGAGAACCTCTAGTATAATAAAACAATAATCTGTTTTAATCACCAGGTGTTTCTCCTCTAGTATAATAAAACAATAATCTGTTTTAATCACCAGATGTTTCTCCTCTAGTATAATAAAACAATAATCTGTTTTAACCACAAGATGTTTCTACTCTGGTGTAATAAAACAATAATCTGTTTTAACCACCAGATGAGAACCTCTAGTATAATAAAAGAATAATCTGTTTTAAGCATCAGTTGTTTCTCCTCTAGTATAATAAAAGAATAATCTGTTTTAATCACCAGGTGTTTCTCCTCTAGTATAATAAAACAATAATCTCTTTTAACCACCAGTTTCTCTTCTTTTCAGTATTTCGTCCACATTCATGAACTTCTTCTGAATCATGGTTTGATGAAAGGTTCTTTCACAACAGCTGGTGAAACTCTAGTGTTTGCCAGAAAATCCCTGGGTGAGTAAGTTAAGTGAAACTATTCAGTTTATTGATAAAACTGTAGTGTTTGTCACAGGTGTCCTGTATGAGTAAGTTAGCTCATACTATCCAGTTTATTAATAAAACTATAGTGTTTGTCAGAGCTGTCCTGTATGAGTAGGGTAGCTGACACTATCCAGTTTATTGATAAAACTGTAGTGTTTGTCAGAGGTGTCCTGTATGAGTAAGTTAGCTGACACTATCCAGTTTATTAATAAAACTATAGTGTTTGTCAGAGGTGTCCTGTATGTGTAAGTTAGCTGACACTATCCAGTTTATTAATAAAACTATAGTGTTTGTCAGAGCTGTCCTGTATGAGTAGGGTAGCTGACACTATCCAGTTTATTGATAAAACTGTAGTGTTTGTCAGAGGTGTCCTGTATGAGTAAGTTAGCTGACTCTATCCAGTTTATTAATAAAACTATAGTGTTTGTCAGAGGTGTCCTGTATGTGTAAGTTAGCTGACTCTATCCAGTTTATTAATAAAACTATAGTGTTTGTCAGAGGTGTCCTGTATGTGTAAGTTAGCTGACTCTATCCAGTTTATTAATAAAACTATAGTGTTTGTCAGAGGTGTCCTGTATGTGTAAGTTAGCTGCACTATACAGTTTATTGTAGCAGTGTTTTACGTAGCCGGTGTTGTAATGATACCAGGTAATATATTCAGTGGTAGAGCCAACTAAGATTTACATGTACCATTTTATTTTCTATGTAACCTCTTCTATGCCCTTATTGTTTTACCATAGGAGGTAATAATTATTCATTACGGTAAAGTTTCCTAGTGTGTTTTATTACAGTAAATTGTTTCCTGAAGATTCTTTGTGAGACCCTGTAACAGCATGCTTAGAGTAATGAGTTTGTTATGGTACTTTCTGAGGTCCTGTAACAGCATGCTTACAGTAATGAGTTTGTTATGGTACTTTCTGAGGTCCTGTAACAGCATGCTTACAGTAATGAGTTTCTCATGGTACTTACTGATACTTGTATTTTTGATATTTGTATTGTACTTGTGTTACTTGTATTGTATTTGTGTTACTTGTATTGTATTTGTGTTACTTGTATTGTGTTTAACAGCTACATAAATACCTAACATTGTAGTTACATACATATGATAATCGAACTTTGTTAGAGGTAGTAAATCAGACAAAAACCATTTGCAAAAGTTGGGAGAAATGTTAAAAATCCACAGCCAGGTGATACAAAAACTGGCATTTTGTTCATTGTAGAAAGTGTCTTAGTTGTCTTGCAACATTCAAAACCTTTAAGTTGTATTCACATTAAGTAACTTTATGTTTACCTGGAATGTATAATTGAATTGTTTTGAGATTAACATGTGTAGTTTACAATATTGGTGTCTTTCAGGCTTTTCTAACAAAACCTACTGAGTATTTAATGCTTTTCTATTTCATTTGATTGCAACACTTTCTTTATTACAGTTCTTGAAATTAAACGAGTCATAGGAGTCTCCAGACATGTTCTTACATTTTCCAGTCTTGAAGCAAACCACCAAAATAACAGGACGTCTGAGTGGTTGAACAATAAGCTCAGTATTACCTTCAACACACAACATCTAAGGCCTTTAAAAAATAGTATGACCTTTCTGAAAACTTTTAATATAGAATTACTAGATTGTTGGGTAAAACATGCCCACAGAGCTTGTATTACAACCACAGGTTTTACAGCAAAGGCACTGTATTTCACACCGACATTACAGGTGACACCATGGTGATACTAAATGAAATATTATGAAACTTATAACTGTTTGTTTTTCACTCAGTTCTATAACTTTAGATGTTAATTTAATGTTCGAAAGCTTACTAACCCATGTGTTAAAAAACAAAAGTAATACTCAATATTAAAACCAGGTAATGCTGGGATGATGCACATTAGATACAGTCGAAATTAAAACTAGGTAATGCTGGAATGATACACATTAGATACAGTCGAAATTAAAACTAATTAATGCTGGAATGATCCACATTAAACACAGTCGAAATTAAAACTAGGTAATGCTGTAATGATTCACGTTAGATACAGTCGAAATTAAAACGAGGTAATGCTGGAATGATACACATTAGACACAGTCGAAATTAAAACTAACTAACATTCCAGCTAACTAGCTAGTATGGTACGTATTAGATATAATCGAAATTAGTTAAGCACAAATCTACATAGTAGGCTATGTTTGCTCTGCCTATCAGAGGTATCAAAACCTATTTCTAGCATTGTAAATCCTCAGAAGAACACCAAATTGATGTTTAAAATAATGGAAGGATTCAAAGTTTCTTCTACCTCACCTGAATGAAACTGTAAATAAATATTTATCTATAAATGTAATGTTTGTAACTATTTATTCTATTTTATTCTCTTTTAACTTGCTGTAAAACCAAAGTTATTTGGTGTTGTGGTATTCACTATTAATTTTTTGATGTGTGTTATTTTTTGGTTGTACTCTGTAATATTCATTTGAATAACAGTGCTTCATATATATATCATGTTTTGTTTAACATCTATTTGAATACCAGTACTTTATACATATATTATGTTTTGTTTAACGTCCATTTGAATACCAGTACTTTATACATATATTATGTTTTGTTTAACGTCCATTTGAACACCAGTACTTTATACATATATTATGTTTTGTTTAACGTCCAGTTGAATACCAGTACTTTATACATATATTATGTTTTGTTTAACGTCCATTTGAATACCAGTACTTTATAGATATATTATGTTTTGTTTAACGTCCATTTGAACACCAGTACTTTATACATATATTATGTTTTGTTTAACGTCCATTTGAATACCAGTACTTTATACATATATTATGTTTTGTTTAACGTCCATTTGAATACCAGTACTTTATACATATATTATGTTTTGTTTAACGTCCATTTGAATACCAGTACTTTATAGATATATTATGTTTTGTTTAACGTCCATTTGAATACCAGTACTTTATACATATATTATGTTTTGTTTAACGTCCATTTGAATACCAGTACTTTATACATATATTATGTTTTGTTTAACGTCCATTTGAATACCAGTACTTTATACATATATTATGTTTTGTTTAACGTCCATTTGAATACCAGTACTTTATACATATATTATGTTTTGTTTAACGTCCATTTGAATACCAGTACTTTATACATATATTATGTTTTGTTTAACGTCCATTTGAATACCAGTACTTTATACATATATTATGTTTTGTTTAACGTCCATTTGAATACCAGTACTTTATACATATATTATGTTTTGTTTAACGTCCATTTGAATACCAGTACTTTATACATATATTATGTTTTGTTTAACGTCCATTTGAATACCAGTACTTTATACATATATTATGTTTTGTTTAACGTCCATTTGAATACCAGTACTTTATACATATATTATGTTTTGTTTAACGTCCATTTGAATACCAGTACTTTATACATATATTATGTTTTGTTTAACGTCCATTTGAATACCAGTACTTTATACATATATTATGTTTTGTTTAACGTCCATTTGAATACCAGTACTTTATACATATATTATGTTTTGTTTAACGTCCATTTGAATACCAGTACTTTATACATATATTATGTTTTGTTTAACGTCCATTTGAATACCAGTACTTTATACATATATTATGTTTTGTTTAACGTCCATTTGAATACCAGTACTTTATACATATATTATGTTTTGTTTAACGTCCATTTGAATACCAGTACTTTATACATATATTATGTTTTGTTTAACGTCCATTTGAATACCAGTACTTTATACATATATTATGTTTTGTTTAACGTCCATTTGAATACCAGTACTTTATACATATATTATGTTTTGTTTAACGTCCATTTGAATACCAGTACTTTATACATATATTATGTTTTGCTTAACGTCCATTTGAATACCAGTACTTTATACATATATTATGTTTTGTTTAACGTCCATTTGAATACCAGTACTTTATACATATATTATGTTTTGTTTAACGTCCATTTGAATACCAGTACTTTATACATATATTATGTTTTGTTTAACGTCCATTTGAATACCAGTACTTTATACATATATTATGTTTTGTTTAACGTCCAGTTGAATACCAGTACTTTATACATATATTATGTTTTGTTTAACGTCCATTTGAATACCAGTACTTTATACATATATTATGTTTTGTTTAACGTCCATTTGAATACCAGTACTTTATACATATATTATGTTTTGTTTAACGTCCATTTGAATACCAGTACTTTATACATATATTATGTTTTGTTTAACGTCCAGTTGAATACCAGTACTTTATACATATATTATGTTTTGTTTAACGTCCAGTTGAATACCAGTACTTTATACATATATTATGTTTTGTTTAACGTCCAGTTGAATACCAGTACTTTATACATATATTATGTTTTGTTTAACGTCCATTTGAATACCAGTACTTTATACATATATTATGTTTTGTTTAACGTCCATTTGAATACCAGTACTTTATACATATATTATGTTTTGTTTAACGTCCATTTGAATACCAGTACTTTATACATATATTATGTTTTGTTTAACGTCCATTTGAATACCAGTACTTTATACATATATTATGTTTTGTTTAACGTCCATTTGAATACCAGTACTTTATACATATATTATGTTTTGTTTAACGTCCATTTGAATACCAGTACTTTATACATATATTATGTTTTGCTTAACGTCCATTTGAATACCAGTACTTTATACATATATTATGTTTTGCTTAACGTCCATTTGAATACCAGTAGTTTATACATATATTATGTTTTGTTTAACGTCCATTTGAATACCAGTACTTTATACATATATTATGTTTTGTTTAACGTCCATTTGAATACCAGTAGTTTATGTTGTTTGGAATTCTTTCTTTCCCAGTCACGTTTATTGAATATTCATCTTTTCCTCACAGTGAAAGATAATGTAACTGTAGCTGCTGTGTTCTACAGAAATATGACATACTTTCTTCCAACCAGAGTCCAGACCTTAAGAAAGTACGATTTTTGTATACTAATTGAACGTTTTCTGTTTTATATTTTCAGAAATTCTTTTGTAATAAAGTAGAATGTATAATTATGAGTTTAAAATAAATATTGTGTTCACTCACCGAGATATATAATTCTAGAAGTTTTAAGGATATAAATAGTTTTAGTTGTACTGTAATAAATCCGTTATTTTATTATGTTGTAAACAGTACTCAGTGCTTACAATTGTTACAGTAAAGTGACACTACGAACTGTTAAAACATAAATATGACACTACCAATTATTTAAACAGTAACATGACACTACGAACTGTTAAAACATAAATATGACACTACCAAGTATTTAAACAGTAACGTGACACTATTGTTATCACAGTGTATTAACTGTAACAGTACACTGCCATTATCATGGTGTATCAACTGTAACATGACACTATCAACTTCTTAAACAGGAACATGAAACTGTCTTTATTAAAGTGTATCATTTGTAACATGACACTATATTTATCACAGTGTATCAACTGTAACATGACTCTATCGTTATCACACTATATCAACTGTAACATGACACTATCTTCATCACAGCGAATCAACTGTAACATGACACTATCTTTATCACAGTGTATCAACTGTAACATGACACTATCTTTATCACAGTGTATCAACTGTAACATGACACTATCTTTATCACACTATATCAACTGTAACATGACACTATCGTTATCACACTGTATCAACTGTAACATGACACTATCTTTATCACAGTGTATCAACTGTAACATGACACTATCTTTATCACAGTGTATCAACTGTAACATGACTCAATCGTTTTCACACTATATCAACTGTAACATGACACTATCGTTATCACACTATATCAACTGTAACATGACACTATCTTTATCACACTATATCAACTGTAACATGACACTATCTTTATCACACTATATCAACTGTAACATGACACTATCTTTATCACAGCGTATCAACTGCAACATGACACTATCTTTATCACAGTGTATGAACTGTAAGAGAACACTATCTTTATTACAGTATTCAAATAGTAACTTGACACTACCAATTGTTTAAACTGTGACATGACACTGTCTTTATCACAGTGTATCAATTGTAACATGGGACTATCTTTATTACAGCATTTCAACTGTAATGTGACACTATTTTTATTACAGTGTATCAACTCTCATATAGCATTATCTTTAACACTGTGTATCAGATGTGTAATCCAAGTTTGACCCTAAAGAAAAAATGTCCACCTTTCAAAAGCACCTGGTTTATAGTGTTTGGTATCAAGACATATTGAACCTATAAATTTTTCTGACATCATGAACACTACAAATATATCTTTATAGCCTGATCTCAGTTTACCACAGGTTATAAATTTCAATATTTATTTTGTATCTTTCTTGTATTAAAATAAATAATAAACTGCAAACATTGTTATGATCTCACAAGAGCTGATTAATATGTTCAAAAATTATGTGTTTGTTTCTTTATTTCTGTTGAAAAGTTGTTTATAAAGTAGGAAAATTATGTGAGTTGAGATCTGTGTATTAAATTGTGAACTAAAAAATGATACTGTTTAGCAGAATAGAAGACCAAGCAACACATGAACCATTTTCACAAGTAGTGGGTGTAGCCATGATGATGGGAAGGAATTTCAAAACCTGAAGCTGGTAGTGTGAAGTTACAGTTAAGTCTTCAGCCTAAGAAAGAGGTTCTGGTATGTGGATTAATGTGAAGCTAAGCCTAATAAGGAGATTCTGGTATGTTGATTAATGTGTAGCTAAGCCTAATAAGAAGGCTCTGGTATGTGGAATAATGTGTAGCTAAGCCTAATAAAAAGATTCTGGTATGTGGATTAATGTATAGCTAATTCTTCATTTCCTATAAAATATTTTTCATGTGTTTTATCATAAGAATGTAGTGCATTAATCAGTATAACAAGGATATCTAACATACGCATGAATCAAGAAATAGCAAATAATAGGGTTTGTTGGTTAAACTTTGTTTAGCAGGGCTTGACCTCTAAAATGTAAATTGTTCATGCCTTTTTAATTTGTATCTATGCAGAGATATTCTAATTAATATCAGAATGATGTAAGACATAAGTTGTTCATGAGAAATGAACAAGGTTTAGGTAAGTACAAAAACATTATTTCTTCACTTGTACTGAATGGTGAGAACAAGAACAGTTTTTTTGTTCACTTGCTAATGAATGGTGAGAACAAGAACAGTTTTCTGTTCACTTGATAATGACTGGTGAGGACAAGAATAGTTTTCTGTTCACTTATTAATGAATGGTGAGGGCAATAATAGTTTTCTGTTCACTTGCTAATGAATGGTGAGAACAAGAACAGTTTTCTGTTCACTTGATAATGAATGGTGAGGACAAGAATAGTTTTCTGTTCGCTTGCTAATGAATGGTGAGGACAAGAATAGTTTTCTGTTCGCTTGCTAATGAATGGTGAGGACAAGAATAGTTATCTGTTTGCTTGTTAATGAATGGTGAGAAAAGAATAGTTTTCTGTTCGCTTGTTAATGAATGGTGAGAACAAGAGCAGTTTTCTGCTCACTTGTTAATGAATGGTGAGAACAAGAACAGTTTTCTGTTCGCTTGTAAATGAATGGTGAGAACAAGAATAGTTTTCTGTTCACTTGTTAATGAATGGTGAGAACAAGAACAGTTTTCTGTTCAATTGCTAATGAATGCTTCACAGAAAACTGTAGACAAAGTACAAACGTTTTGTGGAAAAGGGACTGTCAGATATGTTCTAAAACCAATATTTTAATTTAATATTCGGTAATATACGTAATTTAGAATAAATAGAAACGTTAGCAGTATTTTAGTTATTCGTCAATGCTTTGCATAACTTTCATTCAGTGTTAGCACAAGATTGGTCGGTATACCTTCATCAAATAAAACTGAAACTACAGCTTACAAATGTGTTAAAAGGTATTTGTGTCCAATTCTGAGAGGTGGCTGAAAAAAGTGAATTTCAAGAATAATTTTCTTACAGTTTTTACAAACATAATAAATTAGTCAAGTATTCTGTACTATACGCTGTGTCAGTAACACTCAAATAAGAGTAAACATGAACAAATAGTAAATCTATTTTAGTTTTGCATTCACACTAACATAAATATCTATTATTACAGGGATCAGCTCATAACATCACATGTGGACGAATTGATTATTCACAAAAGTGAGTAAAAAGTTTTAACAAGTTTCAGAACCTGACTTAGATCAGAGCTACTACCAGCCTTATTTACTTGTTGTGGTTATGACATACATACCTGTAACCAGTCTTCTTTATGTGGTGTGGTCATTAAGTATATATCTGTAACCAGCCTTACTTACATGTTGTGGTTATGAGATACATATCTGTAACCAGTCTTCTTTACGTGGTGTGGTTATTAAGTATATATCTGTAACCAGCCTTACTTACATGTTGTGGTTATGAGATACATATCTGTAACCAGTCTTCTTTACGTGGTGTGGTTATTAAGTATATATCTCCACCAGTCTTCTTTATGTGGTGTGGTTATTAAGTATATATCTGTAACCAGTCTTCTTTATGTGGTGTGGTTATTAAGTGTATATCTGTAACCAGTCTTCTTATTGTGGTGTGGTCATTAAGTACATATCTGTAACCAGTTTCCTTTTTGTGGTGTGGTTATTAAGTATATATCTGTAATCAGTCTTTTTTACGTGGTGTGGTTATTAAGTATATATCTCTAACAAGTCTTCTTTATGTGGTGTGGATATTAAGTATATATCTGTAACCAGTCTTCTTTATCTGGTGTGGTTATTAAGTATATATCTGTAACCAGTCTTTTTTATGTGGTGTGGTTATTAAGTATATATCTCCAACCAGTCTTCTTATTGTGGTGTGGTCATTAAGTATATATCTGTAATCAGTCTTCATTATGTGGTGTGGTTATTATGTATATATCTGTAACCAGTCTTCTTTATGTGGTGTGGTTATTAAGTGTATATCTCCAACCAGTCTTCTTTATGTGGTGTGGTGATTAAGTATATATCTGTAACCAGCCTTACTTACATGTTGTGGTTATGAGATACATATCTGTAACCAGTCTTCTTTACGTGGTGTGGTTATTAAGTATATATCTGTAACCAGCCTTACTTACATGTTGTGGTTATGAGATACATATCTGTAACCAGTCTTCTTTACGTGGTGTGGTTATTAAGTATATATCTGTAACCAGCCTTACTTACATGTTGTGGTTATGAGATACATATCTGTAACCAGTCTTCTTTACGTGGTGTGGTTATTAAGTATATATCTCCACCAGTCTTCTTTATGTGGTGTGGTTATTAAGTATATATCTCCACCAGTCTTCTTTATGTGGTGTGGTCATTAAGTATATATCTGTAACCAGTCTTCTTTATGTGGTGTGGTTATTAAGTGTATATCTGTAACCAGTCTTCTTATTGTGGTGTGGTCATTAAGTACATATCTGTAACCAGATTCCTTTTTGTGGTGTGGTTATTAAGTATATATCTGTAATCAGTCTTTTTTACGTGGTGTGGTTATTAAGTATATATCTCTAACAAGTCTTCTTTATGTGGTGTGGATATTAAGTATATATCTGTAACCAGTCTTCTTTATGTGGTGTGGTCATTAAGTATATATCTGTAACCAGCCTTACTTACATGTTGTGGTTATGAGATACATATCTGTAACCAGTCTTCTTTACGTGGTGTGGTTATTAAGTATATATCTGTAACCAGCCTTACTTACATGTTGTGGTTATGAGATACATATCTGTAACCAGTCTTCTTTACGTGGTGTGGTTATTAAGTATATATCTCCACCAGTCTTCTTTATGTGGTGTGGTTATTAAGTATATATCTCCACCAGTCTTCTTTATGTGGTGTGGTTATTAAGTATATATCTGTAACCAGTCTTCTTTATGTGGTGTGGTTATAAAGTGTATATCTGTAACCAGTCTTCTTATTGTGGTGTGGTCATTAAGTACATATCTGTAACCAGTTTCCTTTTTGTGGTGTGGTTATTAAGTATATATCTGTAATCAGTCTTTTTTATGTGGTGTGGTTATTAAGCATATATCTCTAACAAGTCTTCTTTATGTGGTGTGGATATTAAGTATATATCTGTAACCAGTCTTCTTTATCTGGTGTGGTTATTAAGTATATATCTGTAACCAGTCTTCTTTATGTGGTGTGGTTATTAAGTATATATCTCCAACCAGTCTTCTTATTGTGGTGTGGTCATTAAGTATATATTTGTAATCAGTCTTCATTATGTGGTGTGGTTATTATGTATATATCTGTAACCAGTCTTCTTTATGTGGTGTGGTTATTAAGTGTATATCTCCAACCAGTCTTCTTTATGTGGTGTGGTGATTAAGTATATATCTGTAACCAGCCTTACTTACATGTTGTGGTTATGAGATACATATCTGTAACCAGTCTTCCTTATGTGGTGTGGTCATTAAGTATATATCTGTAACCAGCCTTACTTACATGTTGTGGTTATGAGATACATATCTGTAACCAGTCTTCTTTATGTGGTGTGGTCATTAAGTATATATCTGTAACCAGTCTTTTCTAAGTGGTGTGGTTATTAAGTACATATCTGTAACCAGTCTTCTTTATGTGGTGTGGTCATTAAGTATATATCTGTAACCAGTCTTCTTTATGTGCTGTGGTTATTAAATATATATCTGTAACCATCTTCTTTATTGATGTGGTTATTAAGTATATATCTGTAACCAGTCTTCTTTAAGTGGTGTGGTTATTTAGTATATATCTGTAAGCAGTCTTCTTTAAGTGGTGTGGTTATTTAGTATATATCTGTAACCAGTCTTCTTTACTTCGTGTGGTCATTAAGTATATATCTGTAACCAGTTTCCTCTTTGTGGTGTGGTCATTAAGTATATATCTGTAATCAGTTTTCTTCACCTTGTGTGGTTATTAAGTATATATCTGTAATCAGTCTTTTTTACGTGGTGTGGTTATTAAGTATATATCTGTAACCAGTCTTCTGGTTTTTGTGGTGTGGTTACTAAGTATATATCTGTAATCAGTCTTCTTCATCTGGTGTGGTTATTAAGTATATATCTGTAATCAGTCTTCTTTATGTGGTGTGGTCATTAAGTATATATCTGTAACCAGTCTTCTTTATGTGGTGTGGTTATTAAGTATATATCTGTGACCAGTCTTCTTTATGTGGTGTGGTTATTAAGTATATATCTGTAACAAGTCTTCTTTATGTGCTGTGGTTATTAAATATATATCTGTAGCCAGTCTTCTTTATGTGCTGTGGTTATTAAGTATATATCTGTAAGCAGTCTTCTTTAAGTGGTGTGGTTATTTAGTATATATCTGTAAGCAGTCTTCTTTAAGTGGTGTGGTTATTTAGTATATATCTGTAACCAGTCTTCGTTATCTCGTGTGGTTATTAAGTATATATCTGTAACCACTCTTGTTTATGTGGTGTGATTATTAAGTATATATCTGTAACCAGTCTTCTTTATGTGGTATGGTCATTAAGTATATATCTGTAAGCAGTCTTCTTTATGTGGTGTGGTTATTAAGTATATATCTGTAACCAGTCTTCTGGTTTTTGTGGTGTGGTTACTAAGTATATATCTGTAATCAGTCTTCTTCATCTGGTGTGGTTATTAAGTATATATCTGTAATCAGTCTTCTTTATCTGGTGTGGTCATTAAGTATATATCTGTACCCAGTCTTCTTTATCTGGTGTGGTCATTAAGTATATATCTGTAACAAGTCTTCTTTATGTGGTTTGGTTATTAAGTATATATCTGTGACCAGTCTTCTTTATGTGGTGTGGTTATTAAGTATATATCTGTAACAAGTCTTCTTTATGTGCTGTGGTTATTAAGCATATATTTGTAACCAGTCTACTTTATGTAGTGTGGTCATTAAATATATATCTGTAACCATCCTTATTTACTTGTTGTGGTTATGACATACATGCCTGTAACCAGTCTTTTTTACCTGGTATGGTCATTAAGTATACATCTGTAACTAGTCTTCTTTATGTGGTGTGGTTATTAAGTACATATCTGTAACCAGTCTTCTTTATGTGGTGTGGTCATTAAGTATATATCTGTAACCAGTCTTCTTTATGTGCTGTGGTTATTAAATATATATCTGTAACCATCTTCTTTATTGATGTGGTTATTAAGTATATATCTGTAACCAGTCTTCTTTAAGTGGTGTGGTTATTTAGTATATATCTGTAAGCAGTCTTCTTTAAGTGGTGTGGTTATTTAGTATATATCTGTAACCAGTCTTCTTTACTTCGTGTGGTCATTAAGTACATATCTGTAACCAGTTTCCTCTTTGTGGTGTGGTCATTAAGTATATATCTGTAATCAGTTTTCTTCACCTTGTGTGGTTATTAAGTATATATCTGTAATCAGTCTTTTTTACGTGGTGTGGTTATTAAGTATATATCTGTAACCAGTCTTCTGGTTTTTGTGGTGTGGTTACTAAGTATATATCTGTAATCAGTCTTCTTCATCTGGTGTGGTTATTAAGTATATATCTGTAATCAGTCTTCTTTATGTGGTGTGGTCATTAAGTATATATCTGTAACCAGTCTTCTTTATGTGGTGTGGTTATTAAGTATATATCTGTGACCAGTCTTCTTTATGTGGTGTGGTTATTAAGTATATATCTGTAACAAGTCTTCTTTATGTGCTGTGGTTATTAAATATATATCTGTAGCCAGTCTTCTTTATGTGCTGTGGTTATTAAGTATATATCTGTAAGCAGTCTTCTTTAAGTGGTGTGGTTATTTAGTATATATCTGTAAGCAGTCTTCTTTAAGTGGTGTGGTTATTTAGTATATATCTGTAACCAGTCTTCGTTATCTCGTGTGGTTATTAAGTATATATCTGTAACCACTCTTGTTTATGTGGTGTGATTATTAAGTATATATCTGTAACCAGTCTTCTTTATGTGGTATGGTCATTAAGTATATATCTGTAAGCAGTCTTCTTTATGTGGTGTGGTTATTAAGTATATATCTGTAACCAGTCTTCTGGTTTTTGTGGTGTGGTTACTAAGTATATATCTGTAATCAGTCTTCTTCATCTGGTGTGGTTATTAAGTATATATCTGTAATCAGTCTTCTTTATCTGGTGTGGTCATTAAGTATATATCTGTACCCAGTCTTCTTTATCTGGTGTGGTCATTAAGTATATATCTGTAACAAGTCTTCTTTATGTGGTTTGGTTATTAAGTATATATCTGTGACCAGTCTTCTTTATGTGGTGTGGTTATTAAGTATATATCTGTAACAAGTCTTCTTTATGTGCTGTGGTTATTAAGCATATATTTGTAACCAGTCTACTTTATGTAGTGTGGTCATTAAATATATATCTGTAACCATCCTTATTTACTTGTTGTGGTTATGACATACATGCCTGTAACCAGTCTTTTTTACCTGGTATGGTCATTAAGTATACATCTGTAACTAGTCTTCTTTATGTGGTGTGGTTATTAAGTATATATCTGTAACAAGTCTTCTTTATGTGCTGTGGTTATTAAGCATATATTTGTAACCAGTCTACTTTATGTAGTGTGGTCATTAAATATATATCTGTAACCATCCTTATTTACTTGTTGTGGTTATGACATACATGCCTGTAACCAGTCTTTTTTACCTGGTATGGTCATTAAGTATACATCTGTAACTAGTCTTCTTTATGTGGTGTGGTTATTAAGTATATATCTGTAACCAGTCTTCTTTATGTGGTGTGGTTATTAATATATTCATTCAGTAATAACACAGCATTTTTAAAATAAGTAGCACATGGATGAAACAAACTATAGCTATCAACTTACTTTAATATTTTTCATTCTTGTTTTAATTAGTGATGTATGTGTAATAAAAATAATTCATTATTACTATTATAACTGTTACTGGTGTAAATAATCATCATAACTTTATTTTTCAATTTAGGAAATTAGAGTATGACCTTGACCACTGTGATAAAATTATCTTTGGGAAACAGGTGGTGTGTGTTTGTGACCGGGTCGGAACCTTCATCTTAGTGCTCTCTTCCTTTCTAGAAACAGTAAGCTCAAATCTTTTGCACGATGCCCTTAAATAGTAACTATAAAATATAAGATTCACATTTCAACTATTATTATTTTATTCCAATATCATTTCGGGTCGATAAAATTATTGAAAATTTGAGTCTTCAATGTTGTTTAGGTATTTTGTAATGGAATAATTATGAATATATCATCCAGGTTGGTGTTGGGAAATGAATTAAACCTTTACTCAATAAATTAGAAGATGGTGTTATATATTTATATTTGGTGGTTACTAAAACTTCCATTCAATAAATTAGAACATGATGTTTATATTTATGTTGGTAGTTACTAAAACCTCCACTCAATAAATTAGAACACAATGTTTATATTTATGTTGGTGGTTACTAAAACTTCCATTCAATAAATTAGAACATGATGTTTATATTTATGTTGGTAGTTACTAAAACCTTCACTCAAGAAATTAGAACATGATGTTTATATTTATGTTTGGTAGTTACTAAAACCTCCACTCAATAAATTAGAACATAGTGCTTATATTTATGTTGGTAGTTACTAAAACCTCCACTCAATAAATTAGAACATGATGTTTATATTTATGTTGGTGGTTACTAAAACTTCCATTCAATAAATTAAAACATGATGTTTATATTTATGTTGGTAGTTACTAAAACCTCCACTCAATAAATTAGAACACGATGTTTATATTTATGTTGGTGGTTACTAAAACCTTCACTCAAGAAATTAGAACATGATGTTTATATTTATGTTGGTGGTTACTAAAACTTCCATTCAATAAATTAGAACATGATGTTTATATTTATGTTGGTGGTTACTAAAACCTCCTCTCAATAAATTAGAACACGATGTTTATATTTATGTTGGTGGTTACTAAAACCTTCACTCAAGAAATTAGAACATGATGTTTATATTTATGTTGGTGGTTACTAAAACTTCCATTCAATAAATTAGAACATGATGTTTATATTTATGTTGGTGGTTACTAAAACCTTCACTCAAGAAATTAGAACATAATGTTTATATTTATGTTGGTGGTTACTAAAACCTCCTCTCAATAAATTAGAACATAATGTTTATATTTATGTTGGTAGTTACTAAAACCTCCCCTCAATAAATTAGAACATGATGTTTATATTTATGTTGGTAGTTACTAAAACCTCCACTCAAGAAATTAGAACATGATGTTTATATTTATGTTGGTAGTTACTAAAACCTCCACTCAATAAATTATAACATAATGTTTATATTTATGTTGGTAGTTACTAAAACCTCCCCTCAATAAATTAGAACATGATGTTTATATTTATGTTCGTAGTTACTAAAACCTCCACTCAAGAAATTAGAACATGATGTTTATATTTATGTTGGTAGTTACTAAAACCTCCACTCAATAAATTATAACATGATGTTTATTTTTATGTTGGTGTTTGCTGAAACCTCCACTCAATAAATTAGAACATGATAATATATATTTATGTTGGTGTTGAGAAGTTAAGTTTTTTGGTCATGAAAGTTCTTGTTGAGTGAATATTGTGAACTGAGAGGTTTGATGTTTTTATAATCTTATCTTCAGAACATAAAATGTGTTTGTTACTTTGACAGTGGTAATACTTGCAAGAAGTAACAAAGTTTCTTTATAAAGTAACCTAACAAAAAATTATTCAATAATAGTAAAGTTTTTTGTACGTTATATGACTGTTTCAGACCAAAGGAGATACTCTCAAAGGTTTTGACAAGGTTACTGGAACTGGATGTATTGGTTGTATTAGTTTATTGTCCTTCACTCTCTCTCAACTTGTCATGTGCTGGAAGTAAGTACCACGTTCTGTGAGTCCAAGGTTTGAACCAAGAAATTACTCAAGTTAGTTATATAAATGTGAGGAGAGCATTGCTTCTTTTAAACATATGAAAACAGAACAATATGCCACATGTGAATGAAAAAAAGATATAGCATCAAATCAGTAACATAAGTTGTTACTAGTATTATTGTTTAAATTAATAATCTAAATTTGTGACTGTATTATTGTTTAGAGTAATAATTTAAAATCGTGACTGTATTATTGTTTAGATTAATAATTTAAATTTGTGACTGTATTATTGTTTGGATTAATAATTGAAATTTGTGACTGTATTATTGTTTGGATTAATAATCTAAATTTGTGACTGTATTATTGTTTGGATTAACAATCTAAATTTGTGACTGTATTATTGTTTAGATTAATAATTGAAATTTGTGACTGTATTATTGTTTGGATTAATAATTGAAATTTATGACTGTATTATTGTTTGGATTAATAATTAAATTTGTGACTGTATTATTGTTTAGATTAATAATTGAAATTTGTGACTGTATTATTGTTTGGATTAACAATCTAAATTTGTGACTGTATTATTGTTTAGATTAATAATTTAAATTTGTGACTGTATTATTGTTTGGATTAATAATTGAAATTTATGACTGTATTATTGTTTGGATTAATAATTAAATTTGTGACTGTATTATTGTTTAGATTAATAATTGAAATTTGTGACTGTATTATTGTTTGGATTAATAATTAAATTTGTGACTGTATTATTGTTTAGATTAATAATTGAAATTTGTGACTGTATTATTGTTTAGATTAATAATTGAAATTTATGACTGTATTATTGTTTGGATTAATAATTAAATTTGTGACTGTATTATTGTTTAGATTAATAATTGAAATTTGTGACTGTATTATTGTTTGGATTAATAATTAAATTTGTGACTGTATTATTGTTTAGATTAATAATTGAAATTTGTGACTGTATTATTGTTTAGATTAATAATTGAAATTTGTGACTGTATTATTGTTTAGATTAATAATTGAAATTTGTGACTGTATTATTGTTTGGATTAATAATTAAATTTGTGACTGATTTGTTGCAGTGCTTATATTCATCCGTTAAAATAAAATAAACTTATTTTTATTATTGTCCAAACTGGAACAATATTTATTGCCAACAATTCTTTACATGCAAAGAAACATCTACGGTAAGGGGTGTATGTAGTTATGGAGATTTAAAGAAATTTGTTTTTGAAATTTAGTAATTATAGTGTTGTTTGTTAGAGTACTTAGAAACACAGAACTGAAATGAACATGATTTTGATGGTAAATAAGTTACTTTTGTGTGAGTAATTTAGATACACATTATTATAGGGAATATTGCTCTGTTATGAATGACGTATAAGACACAAATGTGCCCATTTTGGGCACTGAGTTGTGTAGTAACGATTCTGAGTGTGCATCTTTACACTTCTAATGAAAGTTCTGTAGAGTAATAAGTTCCTGGGTAAAAAGTGTGAAGTTGAACAGTTTTTTTTACATGTTTGTGACTTCCACCAAGCCTTTTCTTCTCCTTTAGGCAGACAAATGGAGTCATTACAGTTCTTAAAGTACAATTTACTTCTACAATGATTGGATTTTATAGTATATTCCTAAGAGCCTTGTTCGGCTCTTTGTCACAGGTAAATATTTATAACATCAGACCCATTTTAATTTGTGAGATTAAAGATCGACACATCTTTGTGTGAAGCACAATCAGCATGTTAATGTTATGGGGGCATGTACCCCGTAAAATTGTAAAAAAAAATAGATTGTGTGAGATTAAATCTGAAATCAAATTTCCATGAAATATAGTTTAAACAGTTGCATGCCTGTTAATAAAAAATCCACAAACATCCAATGAAAAGTCAACAAATGACCATTCTGTTCTAACACTGCAAGGAGAGTTAGGCTTAAGTCAACATAAATATGGAGAGTTAAGCTTAAGTCAACATAAATATGCATGTCTTATTACAGTAAAGTGTTGTATTATCTATATACAGAGTAATTATTAATGATTAACTTATACTATTAATTTAAACAGTTCCGTACAATAATAGTATATTAACCATTTCAATCACCTGCTATCATTTACCTACACGTATGCATTACTGAAATAAAATATTAACACACTATTCTTCTGGGATGCTTTTCTGTAAATAACTTCCATACAGTTTCAGAGTTGATAGTAGTGTCATAATGATTATATATTAAAGCTAAAGCACTCCTTAAACCATACCCGTGTACATGTGTGATAATGACAGAATTTACTTAACTGATTTACAAAATAAAAATTTACATCCGATCTTTTAAATTTTTTGTTTCATTTGCTGCAGTGACGTAAATTATTTGTTAGAAGAAACTGAAGACGAATGAAATGTTGTTCTCCACCATTGTGTTTCTACACCATGCACCCTAGTTTTGTTATGAGTAATGTGTCCAAACAACACCATGCACCCTAGTTTTGTTATGAGTAATGTGCCCAAACAACATAAGAAAGAAAAACTTATTATTCTCTACTCTAGGAGACTATTTCAGAAAATGATTTTTAAACATCATGCCTAATGACCATGAACTTGTATGTGTGACAACCAGGGACTAAGTTCAACCTAATTGACCTATTATGCAGTCTGTAAATTATTACTACTTTGATAAAATACAGTTTCATTCAATAACACAAGGTTATGTTATTCTTAAATCAGGTTATATATAAAGGTGCATTATAAGTAAAGGTCCTTAATATATAAGATCATTTCTTAAATCACGTTGTAAGTAAAGGCCATTAGGCTGAAAATAAAGACTAACTTATGATTCTACACTTTGTTAAAAATTAAAGGCATGGAGTTATTCAAAAACCAAATGTTTAGCAGTACAGTCAATATTCACGTCATACATAGTAATATAATACATTGAGAGTTACCACAACCACACAAATTTGTATTCCTACTAAATAAGAAAAAGTATTTTCTTCTGTTCCAGAATTATTATACTTTGGTAGCTTCGGTGTTAACATTCTTTCTCTTGAGTGCATTTTGTATGCTGCTGTGTATTGTTCTGATGGTGTACTTAGAGTGTGTTAAAGTACAAAGTGTTGACCAGCTCAAGCTAAGGATCGTGGTCATCAGTTGGGGTAAGTAGAAACTGACAGTAAACATTAGTTAAATAGTTCTATATCACTGGTGATTATTGTTAATTTGAAACCATTAAATTCACAACATTCAGAAATAAGATCAAAGTAAGATAAACATCATTGTTAGCTCGACTTCTTTCTTAGTAATAATAGACAAAACCATTCCAAACATTCATATAGAAATGTAGTATCCCTCACCACATATATAAATGTATTGTTGTATATGTATACGGAGACATTCTTGTATTCATACAGCTACTGTAGCATGTTAGTCAATGTATATTGTTGTATTTATATAGCGACTGTAGCATGGTAGTCAATGTATATTGTTGTATTTATATAGCTACTGTAGCATGGTAGTCAATGTATATTGTTGTATTAATACATATATTGTTGAATGGTAGTATATGTATATTATTGTATTAATACAACTACTGTTGTATGATAGTATATGTATAAAGTTGTATTAATACATATATTGTTGAATGGTAGTATATGTATGTTGTATTGATACAGCTACTGTTATATGATAGTATATGTATGTTGTATTGATACAGTTACTGTTCTATGATAGTATATGTATGTTGTATTGATACAGTTATTGTTATATGATAGTATATGTATGTTGTATTGATACAGTTATTGTTATATGATAGTATATGTATGTTGTATTTATACAGCTACTGTTCTATGATAGTATATACATGTTGTATTGATACAGTTACTGTTCTATATTAGTATATATATATTGTATTGATACAGCTACTGTTCTATATTAGTATATATATATTGTATTGATACAGCTACTGTTCTATGATAGTATATGTATCTTGTATTGATACAGTTACTGTTCTATGATAGTATATGCATGTTGTATTGATACAGTTACTGTTCTATGATAGTATATGTATGTTGTATTGATACAGCTACTGTTGTATGATAGTATATGTATGTTGTATTGATACAGTTACTGTTCTATGATAGTACATATATGTTGTATTGATACAGCTACTGTTGTATGATAGTACATATATGTTGTATTGATACAGCTACTGTTCTATGATAGTATATATATGTTGCATTGATACAGTTACTGTTCTATGATAGTATATGTATGTTGTATTGATACAGCTACTGTTATATGATAGTATATGTATCTTATATTGATACAGTTACTGTTCTATATTAGTATATATATATATTGTATTGATACAGCTACTGTTCTATGATAGTATATGTATATTGTATTGATACAGCTACTGTTATATGATAGTATATGTATGTTGTATTGATACAGTTACTGTTCTATGATAGTATATACATGTTGTATTGATACAGTTATTGTTATATGATAGTATATATATATTGTATTGATACAGCTACTGTTCTATGATAGTATATATATATATATTGTATTGATACAGTTACTGTTCTATATTAGTATATATATGTTGTATTGATACAGCTACTGTTCTATGATAGTATATGTATCTTGTATTGATACAGTTACTGTTCTATGATAGTATATGTATCTTGTATTGATACAGTTACTGTTCTATGATAGTATATGTATGTTGTATTGATACAGCTACTGTTCTATGATAGTATATGTATCTTGTATTGATACAGTTACTGTTCTATGATAGTATATGTATCTTGTATTGGAACAGCTACTGTTCTATGATAGTATATGTATCTTGTATTGATACAGTTACTGTTCTATGATAGTATATTTATCTTGTATTGATACAGTTACTGTTCTATGATAGTATATGTATGTTGCATTGATACAGCTACTGTTCTATGATAGTATATGTATGTTTTATTGGTACAGCTACTGTTCTATGATAGTATATGTATCTTGTATTGATACAGTTACTGTTCTATGATATTATATATATATTGTATTGATACAGTTACTGTTCTATATTAGTATATATATATTGTATTGATACAGCTACTGTTATATGATAGTATATGTATGTTGTATTGGTACAGCTACTGTTCTATGATAGTATATGTATCTTGTATTGGAACAGCTACTGTTCTATGATAGTATATGTATCTTGTATTGATACAGTTACTGTTCTATGATAGTATATGTATCTTGTATTGGTACAGCTACTGTTATATGATAGTATATGTATGTTGTATTGGTACAGCTACTGTTCTATGATAGTATATGTATCTTGTATTGATACAGCTACTGTTATATGATAGTATATGTATGTTGTATTGGTACAGCTACTGTTCTATGATAGTATATGTATCTTGTATTGGAACAGCTACTGTTCTATGATAGTATATGTATCTTGTATTGATACAGTTACTGTTCTATGATAGTATATGTATCTTGTATTGATACAGTTACAGTTCTATGATAGTATATGTATCTTGTATTGATACAGTTATTGTTCTATGATAGTATATACATGTTGTATTGATACAGTTACTGTTCTATGATAGTATATGTATCTTGTATTGGTACAGCTACTGTTCTATGATAGTATATGTATCTTGTATTGATACAGTTATTGTTCTATGATAGTATATACATGTTGTATTGATACAGTTACTGTTCTATGATAGTATATGTATGTTGTATTGATACAGCTACTGTTATATGATAGTATATGTATGTTGTATTGGTACAGCTACTGTTCTATGATGGTATATACATGTATTGATACAGTTACTGTTCTATATTAGTATATATATATTGTATTGATACAGCTACTGTTATATGATAGTATATGTATGTTGTATTGATACAGCTACTGTTATATGATAGTATATGTATCTTGTATTGGTACAGCTACTGTTCTATGATAGTATATGTATCTTGTATTGGTACAGCTACTGTTCTATGATAGTATATGTATCTTGTATTGGTACAGCTACTGTTCTATGATAGTATATACATGTATTGATACAGTTACTGTTCTATGATAGTATATGTATGTTGTATTGATACAGTTACTGTTCTATGATAGTATATATATATTGTATTGATACAGTTACTGTTCTATATTAGTATATATATATTGTATTGATACAGCTACTGTTATATGATAGTATATGTATGTGTATTGGTACAGCTACTGTTCTATGATAGTATATGTATCTTGTATTGGAACAGCTACTGTTCTATGATAGTATATACATGTTGTATTGATACAGTTACTGTTATATGATAGTATATGTATGTTGTATTGATACAGTTACTGTTCTATGATAGTATATGTATGTTGTATTGATACAGTTATTGTTATATGATAGTATATGTATGTTGTATTTATACAGCTACTGTTCTATGATAGTATATACATGTTGTATTGATACAGTTACTGTT
Organism: Tachypleus tridentatus; assembly: GCF_004210375.1. Classification (NCBI taxonomy): domain Eukaryota; kingdom Metazoa; phylum Arthropoda; class Merostomata; order Xiphosura; family Limulidae; genus Tachypleus; species Tachypleus tridentatus. The sequence goes on along the minus strand of NW_027467777.1, from coordinate 31,014,168 downwards.
CTATATTAGTATATATATATTGTATTGATACAGCTACTGTTCTATATTAGTATATATATATTGTATTGATACAGCTACTGTTCTATATTAGTATATATATATTGTATTGATACAGCTACTGTTCTATGATAGTATATATATATTGTATTGATACAGCTATTGTTCTATGATAGTATATATATATTGTATTGATACAGTTACTGTTCTATGATAGTATATGTATCTTGTATTGATACAGTTACTGTTCTATGATAGTATATGCATGTTGTATTGATACTGTTACTGTTCTATGATAGTATATGTATGTTGTATTGATACAGCTACTGTTATATGATAGTATATGTATGTTGTATTGATACAGCTACTGTTCTATGATAGTATATATATGTTGTATTTATACAGCTACTGTTCTATGATAGTACATGTATGTTGTATTGATACAGCTACTGTTCTATGATAGTACATGTATGTTGTATTGATACAGCTACTGTTCTATGATAGTACATGTATGTTGTATTGATACAGCTGCTGTTGTATGATAGTATATGTATGTTGTTGTATTGATAGAGCTACTGTTCTATGATAGTATATGTATGTTGTTGTATTGATAGATCTAGTGTTGTATGACAGTATATGTATGTTGTTGTATTGATAGATCTAGTGTTGTATGACACTATATATATGTTGTTGTATTGATAGATCTAGTGTTGTATGACAGTATATGTATGTTGTTGTATTGATAGATCTAGTGTTGTATGACAATATATGTATGTTGTTGTATTGATAGATCTAGTGTTGTATGACAGTATATGTATGTTGTTGTATTGATAGATCTAGTGTTGTATGACAGTATATGTATGTTGTTGTATTGATAGATCTAGTGTTGTATGACAGTATATGTATGTTGTTGTATTGATAAATGTACTGTTATATGGTGGTATATAATGTTAAGAATATATGTTATTGATACAGTTGTTCCAGCAAGTATTGTTGTAGCTACACTGGTTGTTCAAGCCCTTAAAGGATTTCATTTTCAGAGGTAGGCAGATAAACTCATCAGCTGACACATTCTAGGATTTAGTAAAATGTTACATTTTTCAGATATATTTTATAAAAATCCAGTATTTGTGTTAGTAATTTTTATGCACGTGATAAAACATAAGTTAAATGGTTTTAAAGTTTTTCTTTGTTATCCTGTCTTACCAAGGTTTTAGCTAGTCTTACGACTACTACAATTTAAAAACTCAATACTTCATTTCTTAAATGCTAGGGAGAAACCCACTTGCCAAAATAAATGCTTCACTGATATATTAAGTTCTTTTACTTGGATAAATTTTATCAAACAATTATTGATATCAAGGTCTTTCAGTGTTTTTATTACACTTAAATTTTGGTCGAGTAATTCATTAAAGTTGTATAAACAACAATTTCAGGTGGTGGCTAACAATAGGAACAACACCTTTTTACACTGTAACCACATCAACAACTGTTATTTTTACAGTAAGTACAATTTCAGTAATATTTTTCATCTTTCTAAAATAAAAGCAAGTAAAATTCATGTGGTGTTCCCACCGTATTTTGTTTTTCTCTTTTTCATTGTAATTTCAGAAAAATATTTCTTGACTTTGAAGTTGGTCATGTTTTTTATTTTGTGATATTATAATAAGAATATTGTATAATGAAGTGACTGAAGGTATCACAAGACAGCTGGTACGGGTATTAAAACATTTATATTGATAATATTGTATACTGAAGTGACTGAAGTTATCACAAGATGGCTGGAATGGGAATTAAAATATTTATCATGAGAATATTGTATAGTGAAGTGACTGAAGTTATCACAAGACGGCTGGTATGGGTATTAAAACATTTATAATGAGAATATTGTATAGTGAAGTGACTGAAGTTATCACAAGATGGCTGGAATGGGAATTAAAATATTTATCATGAGAATATTGTATAGTGAAGTGACTGAAGTTATCACAAGACGGCTGGTATGGGTATTAAAACATTTATTGAAATAGAGGAAAACATTAGCCTTTGTTAATCTGAAGATAACGTAAGAAGGTTGAAACGCTGTTCTCTACTTTATTTTAATAAAGGTTTTAATATCCATACCAGCCTTCTTGAGATTCAATTTTACTTCAAATGAGTTTCTCCTCATCACAAAATGATTGAACCTCTGTTGTAGTGTTCAAAGCACAAAGTTACCTAACATGTTAGATGTATAAGATAATAAAGTGTTTAATTTGTAACAGTCTTAACATGTTAGATGTATAAGATGATAAAGTGTTTAATTTGTAACAGTCTTAACATGTTAGATGTATAAGATGATAAAGTGTTTACTTTGTAACAGTCTTAACATGTTAGATGTATAAGATAATAAAGTGTCTAATTTGTAATAGTCTTAACATGTTAGATGTATAAGATAATAAAGTGTTTAATTTGTAACAGTCTTAACATGTTAGATGTATAAGATAATAAAGTGTTTAATTTGTAACAGTCTTAACATGTTAGATGTATAAGATAATAAAGTGTCTAATTTGTAATAGTCTTAACATGTTAGATGTATAAGATAATAAAGTGTTTAATTTGTAATAGTCTTAACATGTTACATGGATTAGATAATAAAGTGTTTAATTTGTAACAGTCTTAACATGTTAGATGTATAAGATAATAAAGTGTTTAATTTGTAATAGTCTTAACATGTTAGATGTATAAGATAATAAAGTGTTTAATTTGTAACAGTCTTAACATGTTAGATGTATAAGATAATAAAGTGTCTAATTTGTAACAGTCTTAACATGTTAGATGTATAAGACAATAAAGTGTCTAATTTGTAATAGTCTTAACATGTTAGATGGATTAGATAATAAAGTGTTTAATTTGTAACAGTCTTAACATGTTAGATGTATAAGATGATAAAGTGTTTAATTTGTAACAGTCTTAACATGTCAGATGTATAAGATGATAAAGTGTTTACTTTGTAACAGTCTTAACATGTTAGATGTATAAGATGATAAAGTGTTTACTTTGTAACAGTCTTAACATGTTAGATGTATAAGATGATAAAGTGTTTAATTTGTAACAGTCTTAACATGTTAGATGGATTAGATAATAAAGTGTTTAATTTGTAACAGTCTTAACATGTTAGATGTATAAGATAATAAAGTGTCTAATTTGTAACAGTCTTAACATGTTAGATGTATAAGATAATAAAGTGTTTAATTTGTAATAGTCTTAACATGTTAGATGTATAAGATAATAAAGTGTTTAATTTGTAATGGTCTTAACATGTTAGATGGATTAGATAATAAAGTGTTTAATTTGTAACAGTCTTAACATGTTAGATGTATAAGATAATAAAGTGTCTAATTTGTAATAGTCTTAACATGTTAGATGTATAAGATAATAAAGTGTCTAATTTGTAATAGTCTTAACATGTTAGATGTATAAGATAATAAAGTGTTTAATTTGTAACAGTCTTAACATGTTAGATGGATTAGATAATAAAGTGTTTAATTTGTAACAGTCTTAACATGTTAGATGTATAAGATAATAAAGTGTCTAATTTGTAATAGTCTTAACATGTTAGATGTATAAGATAATAAAGTGTTTAATTTTTAATAGTCTTAACATGTTAGATGGATTAGATAATAAAGTGTTTAATTTGTAACAGTCTTAACATGTTAGATGTATAAGATAATAAAGTGTCTAATTTGTAACAGTCTTAACATGTTAGATGTATAAGATAATAAAGTGTCTAATTTGTAATAGTCTTAACATGTTAGATGGATTAGATAATAAAGTGTTTAATTTGTAACAGTCTTAACATGTTAGATGTATAAGATAATAAAGTGTCTAATTTGTAATAGTCTTAACATGTTAGATGTATAAGATAATAAAGTGTTTAATTTGTAATAGTCTTAACATGTTAGATGTATAAGATCATAAAGTGTTTAATTTGTAACAGTCTTAACATGTTAGATGGATTAGATAATAAAGTGTTTAATTTGTAATAGTCTTAACATGTTAGATGTATAAGATAATAAAGTGTTTAATTTGTAACAGTCTTAACATGTTAGATGTATAAGATAATAAAGTGTTTAATTTGTAACAGTCTTAACATGTTAGATGTATAAGATAATAAAGTGTTTAATTTGTAACAGTCTTAACATGTTAGATGTATAAGATAATAAAGTGTTTAATTTGTAACAGTCTTAACATGTTAGATGGATTAGATAATAAAGTGTTTAATTTGTAATAGTCTTAACATGTTAGATGTATAAGATGATAAAGTGTTTAATTTGTAATAGTCTTAACATGTTAGATGTATAAGATAATAAAGTGTTTAATTTGTAACAGTCTTAACATGTTAGATGTATAAGATGATAAAGTGTTTAATTTGTAACAGTCTTAACATGTTAGATGTATAAGATAATAAAGTGTTTAATTTGTAATAGTCTTAACATGTTAGATGGATTAGATAATAAAGTGTTTAATTTGTAACAGTCTTAACATGTTAGATGTATAAGATGATAAAGTGTTTAATTTGTAACAGTCTTAACATGTTAGATGTATAAGATGATAAAGTGTTTACTTTGTAACAGTCTTAACATGTTAGATGTATAAGATGATAAAGTGTTTACTTTGTAACAGTCTTAACATGTTAGATGTATAAGATGATAAAGTGTTTAATTTGTAACAGTCTTAACATGTTAGATGGATTAGATAATAAAGTGTTTAATTTGTAACAGTCTTAACATGTTAGATGTATAAGATAATAAAGTGTCTAATTTGTAACAGTCTTAACATGTTAGATGTATAAGATAATAAAGTGTTTAATTTGTAATAGTCTTAACATGTTAGATGTATAAGATAATAAAGTGTCTAATTTGTAATAGTCTTAACATGTTAGATGTATAAGATAATAAAGTGTTTAATTTGTAATGGTCTTAACATGTTAGATGGATTAGATAATAAAGTGTTTAATTTGTAACAGTCTTAACATGTTAGATGTATAAGATAATAAAGTGTCTAATTTGTAATAGTCTTAACATGTTAGATGTATAAGATAATAAAGTGTTTAATTTGTAACAGTCTTAACATGTTAGATGGATTAGATAATAAAGTGTTTAATTTGTAACAGTCTTAACATGTTAGATGTATAAGATAATAAAGTGTCTAATTTGTAATAGTCTTAACATGTTAGATGTATAAGATAATAAAGTGTTTAATTTTTAATAGTCTTAACATGTTAGATGGATTAGATAATAAAGTGTTTAATTTGTAACAGTCTTAACATGTTAGATGTATAAGATAATAAAGTGTCTAATTTGTAACAGTCTTAACATGTTAGATGTATAAGATAATAAAGTGTCTAATTTGTAACAGTCTTAACATGTTAGATGGATTAGATAATAAAGTGTTTAATTTGTAACAGTCTTAACATGTTAGATGTATAAGATAATAAAGTGTCTAATTTGTAATAGTCTTAACATGTTAGATGTATAAGATCATAAAGTGTTTAATTTGTAACAGTCTTAACATGTTAGATGGATTAGATAATAAAGTGTTTAATTTGTAATAGTCTTAACATGTTAGATGTATAAGATAATAAAGTGTTTAATTTGTAATAGTCTTAACATGTTAGATGTATAAGATAATAAAGTGTTTAATTTGTAACAGTCTTAACATGTTAGATGTATAAGATGATAAAGTGTTTACTTTGTAACAGTCTTAACATGTTAGATGTATAAGATGATAAAGTGTTTAATTTGTAATAGTCTTAACATGTTAGATGTATAAGATAATAAAGTGTTTAATTTGTAATAGTCTTAACATGTTAGATGTATAAGATGATAAAGTGTTTAATTTGTAATAGTCTTAACATGTTAGATGTATAAGATAATAAAGTGTTTAATTTGTAACAGTCTTCACATGTTAGATGCATAAGATAATAAAGTGTTTAATTTGTAACAGTCTTCACATGTTAGATGCATAAGATAATAAAGTGTTTAATTTGTAACAGTCTTCACATGTTAGATGCATAAGATAATAAAGTGTTTAATTTGTAACAGTCTTCACATGTTAGATGCATAAGATAATAAAGTGTTTAATTTGTAACAGTCTTCACATGTTAGATGCATAAGATAATAAAGTGTTTAATTTGCAATATTGACCTTTGGAACGATAATCAGCTTTAAAACTTTCTAGTAATACTCAAAAACTTATAAACATTTATGTATGGAATTTGTTTTAATAGGCTGTTATGAATAATCCCAAAATTCCTGTATTTCAATTCAAAAGTTACTTATCTCAAGGTAATTTAAACATTTTCCAGCTACACTTTATACTGTTTATGATGTTGAAAACAAAGTTGAAAGAACGACAAAAATTAGATTTAAACCCCAGAAGGTAAGTTATTTTCAGCTATTCACATTAGCTCTTAATCATAGCTCAGTATTGAACACAAATAATACTAGTTCATGTAGCTCAGTGTTGACTGGAGGATTACACAAAATCATTACTAGTTCTTGTAGCTGAGTGTTCACTGGAGGATTACACATAAATAATACTAGTTTTTGTAGCTCAGTGTTGACTGGAGGATTACACAAAAACAATACTAGTTCTTGTAGCTCAGTGTTCACTGGAGAATTACACAAAATCATTACCAGTTCTTGTAGCTGAGTGTTGACTGGAGGATTACACAAAATAATACTAGTTCTTGTAGCTCAGTGTTCACTGGAGGATTACACAAAAATAATACTAGTTCTTGTAGCTCAGTGTTGACTGGAGGATTACACAAAAATAATACTAGTTTTTGTAGCTCAGTGTTGACTGGAGGAATACACAAAAATAATACTAGTTCTTGTAGCTGAGTGTTCACTGGAGGATTACACAAAAATAATACTAGTTTTTGTAGCTCAGTGTTGACTGGAGGAATACACAAAAATAATACTAGTTCTTGTAGGTGAGTGTTCACTGGAGGATTACACAAAAATAATACTAGTTTTTGTAGCTGAGTGTTTAATGGAGGAATACACAAAAATAATACTAGTTCTTGTAGCTGAGTGTTCACTGGAGGATTACACAAAAACAATACTAGTTCTTGTAGCTGAGTGTTCACTGGAGGATTACACAAAAATAATACTAGTTCTTGTTGTCTGAATATTGACTGTAGGATTACGTAAAAACAATACTAGTTCTTGTAGCTGAGTGTTCACTGGAGAATTACATAAAAACAATACTAGTTCTTGTAGCTGAGTGTTCACTGGAGAATTACACAAAAATAATACTAGTTTTTGAAGCTGAGTGTTCACTGGAAGATTACACAAAAATAATACTAGTTTTTGTAGCTGAGTGTTCACTGGAGGATTACACAAAAACAATACTAGTTCTTGTAGCTGAGTGTTCACTGGAGGATTACACAAAAATAATACTAGTTCTTGTTGTCTGAATATTGACTGTAGGATGACGTAAAAACATACTAATTCTTGTAGCTCCATGTTGTCTGTAGGTTTACATAAAAACAGTTCTAGTTCTTGTAGATGAATGTTGACAGTAACAAGGATTACATAAAATCATTACTCGTTCCTGTAGCTTAGTGTTGACTACAGGATTTCACAAAAAATAATACTACTTCTTGTATCTGAGTGTTGACTGTAAGATTACGTAAAAACAACACTAGTTCTTGTAGCTGAGTGTTACCTGGAGAATTACACTAAAATAATACTAGTTCTTGTATATGAGTGTTGACTGGTGGATTACATAAAAACATTACCAGTTCTTGTAGCTGAGTGTTGACTGGTGGATTACATAAAAACATTACTAGTTCTTGTAGCTGAGTGTTGACTGGAGGATTACATTAAAACTATAGTAGTTCTTGTAGCTGAGTGCTTACTGGAAGATCAGAGAAAAGTAATACTAGTTTTTGTAGTCTGAGTATTGACTGTAGGATTACATAAAAACAATACTATTCTTGTAGCAGAGTACTGACTGGAGTATTACACAAAAATAATTCTAGTTCTTGTAGCTGAGTGTTGGCTATTGAATTACAGAAAAACAATACTAGTTCTTGTAGCTGAGTGTTGGGTATTGAATTATACAAAAACAATTCTAGTTCTTGTTACAGAATTTCTTAGTTTTAAAAATTTTCATAAATGTATTTTTTGTGTTTTGTTTTGATTTAATATGTTGGTTTTTATCTTTTGAAAACATAAAAGAATGCTGAAATAGCATTAGGTTTATTGTTTATGTAGAATGGTTAATGTATATATAAACTTATAACCAGATGCACCTACACCAGGGCTTCGGATAGGTAAGTTACACCTGGTGCAAATAACTGTGGCCTGTGCCCCTGGTGGGCCTGTACAGAAGTAAATATCTTGTATATATACAATATTTAAACGTCTTCCTTATTTCTCTTTTTAAAATAAATATTTAGATACTAGTGCTGTGTTTTGGTGATTCTTGCAAGGGCAGATATATCTGATCAGTTTCTCTTGTGGTCCCTTGAGAAGGGAAATACAATATATTTGATCGATTTCTCTCCTGGGCCCTGTTACATATAGTGTATTATTGGTTGGTTTGTTTAGAAGTTCCTCACATGGCTTTTCAAGAGTTATTTGCAAATAGGTGTCCCTAATTTTAAACAGATATATTTGAGGGAGAGCAGTTATTCAAGATCACTAATTGGCAACTTTTGGTCCACTTTTCCCTGACTAAATAGTGGATTTTGACTGTTACCCTTCTAGTGTATGGAACATATTTTTGTGATGCCAAATTTCGACTATATATCATTAAAAGACTTAACCAATAACAGTATATATTTACTGTAACAAATAGGGTATATAAAACTGCCTTATTTTCTTTATAAGTTTGAACGTATCAGATATTTATCTCCTGCTTCAAGTTACCTGCCTATATTTCGGTTTTGAACATAACAAGTAAAACGTATGGTGTTCAAAATATGAGTTAGACTGTAAACCAGGTAAGTTTTGAAGGCTTAAAATGCTAATAAAAAGGACATTGTTAACTGTAGTGGCCACAACATAGCCCATTTCATAGCGCTTAAAAACTAATAAACAACAGAGAAACAAACATTTGTAAATATTTTAAAGAACTAATTATTTTTACTAGTGACTTTAGTTTTAAAACAAAAAAAAACTTAGTTTTCTTCTCAACATTTTGTATTTATCCTAGTAGTTGACCCTAACTGAGTGACTTCTAAATCTCCATAATGATTTCAGGAAAGACCTGGTAAATCGTTCGACTGTCATTTTACTGTCATTACTTCTGGCAACTTCCTCGAGCATATTGTATGTCAATAATGAGGACATTACTTCAAGATATTACTTTGCACTGTCGTCAACATTTTTAGTAAGTGTACGTCACTACTGGAAACGGATATGTAAGAATATTTCAAGACCTAGTTACTGTTAACTATATTTTTGTGTAAAAATAATTATTGATTAATGGTAATGTTGCTTGGTAAAATACTCATGTCCTAAAAATCATTGTTCTGTGAAAACACCAAAATCACTTTGTGTACATTAATATTATCATTAGTATCTTATTCAGATTAAGGATACTGCATTGTATTAACTTTATTTACCAGATGATGGATACTATATTTAATTATATCAATATCTTAAGTGATTAATTTAAGTATCAAATCTGTCTTCTAAATAAATATCTTCAACTTATGTTTCAGGGAACACTCTGCTTATTTCTCTTTGTTGCTTATGATAAAAATGTAAGTATTAAACCATTGTTACTTGTTGTCATGAATTGATAGAGACAAGGTACTAGTACCATACAGTATCAGCTTAAGGGCTTTAAACCATTGTTACTTGTTACTATGAATTGATAGAGACAAGGTACTAGTACCATACAGTATCAGCTTAAGGGCTTTAAACCATTGTTACTTGTTACTATGAATTGATAGAGACAAGGCACTAGTACCATACAGTATCAGCTTAAGAGCTTTAAACCATTGTTACTTGTTACTATGAATTGATAAAGACAAGGCACTAGTACCATACAGTATCAGCTTAAGAGCTTTAAACCATTGTTACTTGTTACTATGAATTGATAGAGACAAGGCACTAGTACCATACAGTATCAGCTTAAGAGCTTTAAACCATTGTTACTTGTTGTCATGAATTGATAGAGACAAGGTACTAGTACCATATAGTATCAAATTTAAACTATTGTTATTTGTTGTCATGAATTGATAGAGACAAGGTACTAGTACCATATAGTATCAGGTTTAAACCATTGTTATTTGTTGTCATGAACTGATAGAGGCAAGGCACTAGTACCATACAATATGAGGTTTAAACCATTGTTACTTGTCATGAGTAGATAGAGACAAGGTACAAGTACCATACAGTATCAGGTTTAAACCATTTTTATTTGTTGTCATGAACTGATAGAAACAAGATACTAGTACCATATAGTATCAGCTTTAAACCATTGTTACTTGTTGTCACGAATTGATAGAGACAAGGTACTAGTACCACACAATATGAGGTTTAAATCATTGCTACTTGTTGTCATGAGTTGACAGAGACAAGGTACCAGTACCATAGAGTGTTATACCATTGTTACTTGTTGTCGTGAACTGATAGAAATCAGATACATGTGAATACAATATCATCTTAATTTGATAATTTTGTTAAGTTCAGATGTAACCTTTACTAAATATATTATCAATAAATTCTTATCAAATCAAGTATGCAGAGAAGTAAGTATATAACTTAGTAATACAAATGTTAAGTTGTCAGTTAATATCATTGAGAGATCTCTTGGCTTGTTTTGTAAGAACTTCTCTTACATTGAAACCAAGACAATTTTGTTCTATTTTAACCACTGTGTAACTGTGTCTTGTGTAACATAAAGAATCAAACAATTTCGCTGTTGTTCATTTTTGGTTTTAGTGTCGTCACAACGGATTCTGTAGACGAAGTGACAGAGAAACTGGGCAGGTAGATTAGTTTTACTATAAAAACTATCTACAGAAAACTAGAAAACACCACAGTAAGGTTTTGAGTTATGTTCAATCATATGAAATAATTATTTTAGGAGAAAAGGAGACATAATTGCAAACTGCAAATGTTACCATAATAGCTGGTAACTTATTTTTAAATATTTAATATCTTATGGTCACAGATAAGATGAAAACCAAGTGATAACTTTGAGCTATAATATTCAAATTAGAGAAAACTAAATATAAGTACTGAAAGTGTAATTATGAAAGAAAAATTAAAGTTGAAATGTTACCTGTGAAATGATGTAATGTTTTTGTGATTTTTGTTTGGAAGTTAGTGTGTTATACTTACAGTGAAAACTCTTATTCTATTTTAGAAACATCAAACGAGTAATACTTTTAAGAGTAAGTATAATATTTCCATGTTTAGTAAATCTCAAGAGGGTTAAAGAAAGACATTGAAGTGGATGCAGTTTTTATTACTGCATACACAGTTTTGAAACATTGGATAATTTTTTATCATAGTTGAAATGTTGTGTTTTTATGTCTACTTTTCTATTACTGTTGAAATGCTCTGTTTATCAGATATTTAATTTCTTTCTGTCTACTTTGCTGTTTCTTGTTGAAAAATTAAAGATCTGAGATACAACCAGTGGGGCCTCAATATCATAGATGTGTGTTAATGACTTGTGTTCACTGTCAGTTATTAACTAAACACCGAGCTGTCATTCTTCCATAATGACTTGTGTTCACTGTCAGTTATTAACTAAACATCGAGCTGTCATTCTTCCATAATGACTTGTGTTCACTGTCAGTTATTAACTAAACACCGAGCTGTCATTCTTCTGTAGAACAAGGAACACAACGTTTTTCATATTTTGTATAGTAATCAGTCATTGAGTAGAATGGGGTACGATTGTTCATGTTTTAATTTAAAATATTTTAATGTTTCAGATAGTTTGTTTTTTAAGAATTCCTAATCATTCCAGAAAAGTGTTACCTTACTTATCTATCCATTGCAATAAAGTGTTACCTTATGTAACCATCTCAGTAAAGTGTTACCTTATCTAGCTATACCAGTAAAGTGTTACCTTATCTAACCATCCCAGTAAAGTGTCACAATATTAACAATGTATTTCTTATATCTTACATTATTGTCAGTATTATTAGATAGAATGTATTTCAGAAACATTGATAATAACTAAAATATTTGTTTTCTTCAGTGTATGTTAGACCAGAAGTTAACTGTAACCGACATCACAACTTGGACATGACTGATTGCCTTCAGAAGCGTGCGGAACGAATCAATCGAATGCGTTCTGAAATAGAGAGGGCAGAAAAAGAAAAGCAGGTCAAACCTTACAATCATACAAAGGTCACGGGTTTACCAAATCTATACATTAGTACAGCAGACGAGGAAATGACACAGTCTCATCACCCCGTAAAGAGTTACCAAGGTTTTGATGACATTTTGTGTTTTGAGAGGCAAGAGACAGAAGTTACTCCAGTAGACAGCCGCTGTCATGGTAATGACATTGTTCATCTGAAACTAGGAAACAGCCAGAAACAAATAACACTCAGTATCTCCGAAGATACGCTCGTCTCCAGTGACTCTGGTATCCTAGGAGGTATGAACTCCTTGTTTGAGTTCAACAAAATTGGCCATCCTTGCTCCGACTCAACAAACCTGGAGCATGAATTTACTTGTGTCCACTTAGACCAAGCTGTCCCTACTTGTAATGATGTCTTCACTTCTTGTGGAAGTGTGTCTGCTACTGAAAACCTTGATGTCAACAGAGAAGACAAGGACAAAAATTCTTCAAGTTTGTAAAATGGTCCTCATCCAGAAGTAAGTGTGAACACTGAAAAGACCAGAAGACATCTTAGATTCAGTTCAGACTGAGGAACTTTCTTCAGAAGAAGCTGTCTTTTCCTAATAAACTCAGTAAATTCTTTGCCCATTTCTTGCCGTAAAAAGTCATTCTATATACATAGCATCCTGTAGTTCAATGTATGATATTTATGTTGAGCATGAGTCAAATGATTTTTAATGTTCCTTTTATTGAGTTTCGTTAATAAAGGTGTTACAAGTATAGTTTTCATGTTGTGATATGGAGTGCCTCATTTCAGGGATTTTCTACAAAACTATTACTGTTAATTACAGTAACGTCTGAAGTTTGTACTAAAGTAAAAAGAAATCCAGTTTCAATACAGAGTTATTTCAGCTCAGATGATACAGAGTTATAACAGCTCAGATGATACAGAGTTATAACAGCTCAGATGATACAGAGTTATAACAGCTCAGATGATACAGAGTTATAACAGCTCAGATGATACAGAGTTATAACAGCTCAGATAATACAGAGTTATATCAAGTCAGTTAATACAGAGTTATGTCAACTAAGTTAATATAGAGTTATATCAGCTCAGCTAATACAGAGTTATACCGAGTCAGTTAATACAGAATTATATCAAGTCAGTTAATACAGAGTTATATCAAGTCAGTTAATACAGAGTTATAACAATTCATTTAATACACAATTATATCAACCTAGATAATGCAGAGTTATATCAAGTCACTTAATACAGAGTTATATCATCAACTTCGTTAATACAGAATTATATTGTCAGTTAATATAGAGTTATATCAACTGAGTTAATACAGAGTTATATGAAGTCACTAATGCAGTTATATTTATTCACTTAATACAGAATTACAGTCGTGTGAAAAAGTTAGGACACCCTATGAAAGCCTGTGTATTTTTGTAACATGTTTGGATATATAGATATTTAATCTCAATTTCAACAATACTGAGAGATTATAGGAATATAACTAAACAATTAAAACTGAAGAAAAGACTTTTAAATATCTTCAATAAATGTACTTCAACAAAAATGCATATTCTAACTGAGGAAAAAGTTAGGATACCCTATGAAAGCCTGTGTATTTTTGTAACATGTTTGGATATATAGATATTTAATCTCAATTTCAACAATACTGAGAGATTATAGGAATATAACTAAATAATTAAAACTGAATAAAAGACTTTTAAATATCTTCTATAAATGTACTTCTACAAAAATGCATATTCTAACTGAGGTAAAAGTTAGGACATCCTACCCCCTAATAGCTAGTGTTACCCCCTTTGGTTGAAATAACTGCAGTGAGACGCTTCTTGTTGCCATCTACCAGTCTCTGACATCGGTCTGAAGAAAGTTTGCCCCACTCCTGAATGGAGAATTCTTTCAGCTGTGAGATGTTTGAGAGGTTTCTTGCATGTACAGCCCATTTCAAGTCACCCCACAGCATCTCAATGGGACTAAGATCTGGACTTTGACTCGGCCATTCCAGGACTCTCCATTTCTTAGTTTTCAGCCAGTCCTTGGTGGATTTACTGGTATGTTTTGGGTCATTGTCGTGTTGCATGGTCCAGTTCCGCTTCAGCTTTAATTTTCTTACAGATGGTCTCACATGATCCTCAAGCACTCTCTGATACACAGTACAATTCATGGTGGATTCCATGATTCTGAGCTGTCCAGGTCCTGCTGCAGCAAAGCAGCCCCAAACCATGACACTTCCACCTCCATGCTTCACAGTTGGTATGAGGTTCTTTTACTGGAATGCTGTATTTAGTTTATGCCAAACATGTGCTCTGTTCTGGTATCCAAATAATTCAATTTTCGATTCATCTGTCCAAAGAACATTATTCCAGAAGTTCTGGTCTTTGTCTACATTCTCTCTGGCACACTTCAATCTGGCCTTGATGTTTCTCTTAGAGAGCAAAGGTTTCCTCCTTGCACACCTCCCATGCAAGTTAAACTTGTGCAGTCTCTTTCTGATTGTAGAAACATGTACTTTCACATCAACAGTAGCCACAACCTGCTGTAGGTCCCGTGATGACATGTTAGGATGTTTGGAGACCTCTTTTAGCATCTTGCAGTCTGCTCTTTGGGTGAACTTGCTTGGACGACCAGAACTGGGTATGTTGGCAGTTGTTTTGAAAGCCCTCCACTTGTTGACTATTTTCCAGACAGTGGAATGGCTTATTTCAAAATCCTTTGGGATCTTTTTAAATCCCTTACCAGACTCATAAGCTACTACAATTTTCTTTCTGAAGGCCTCAGACATCTCTTTTGCTCTCACCATGGTGCTCACTCTCACTTCAACAGTCAGGAGCACACCAAACTAAATGTATGAGGTTTAAATAGGACAAGCCTCATTCAAAATACTGAGTAACGATCTTCTAATCATGTGCACCTGGTGTGATAGACCTGTGTGTGAGTTGAGCCATTTTAAGTGGGAATAAATGTGGGGGTGTCCTAACTTTTTCCTCAGTTAGAATACGTATTTTTGTAGAATTACATTTACAGAAGATCTTGAAAAGTCTTTTATTCAGTTTTAATTGTTTAGTTATATTCCTATAATCTTTCAGTATTGTTAAAATTGAGATTAAATATCTATATATCCAAAAATGTTACAAAAATACACAGGCTTTCATAGGGTGTCCTAACGTTTTCAAGTCAGTTAGTACAGAGTTATATCAAGTAAGTTGATGTAGAGTTATATCTAGTCACTTAATACAGAGTTATATCAAGTCTTAATAAAGAGTTATATGAGCTCAACTAGTACAGAGTTACATCAACTCAGTAAATACAGAGTTATATGAAGCCAGTTAATACAGACTTATATCAGCCCAGCTAGTACAGAGTTATCACCAGTTCTAGCCAATATTTTTATGACACAAGTTGAAACACAAGCAATTAACACAGCATTACACCCACCACTATACTGGTACAGATATGTAGATGACACGATTGCTGGATTCACATTTACAGAACACACACTTAGTTTTTCAATCACGTTAACTCTATACATCTCAACATTAACTTCACATGTGAACACGAAGAAAGTAACCAAATAGCATTTCTTAACCTCAATATCACTAGAACTGATACACAATTCAAAACAGAAAAATCACCCATACTGGATTATACATTCCCTGGGACTCAGCACATGAAACAAAACAAAAACTGAACATGCTAAGAAAACAAACACAACCACAAAACTATGTTCACCTAATAAAATTAATGATGAAATCAACAAGAGAAAACTTCATCAATAAGTTTTCTCAAGAAACCGTGGAAAAAAAATATATGCACACACCTAGACCAACAACAATAAATCCCAAGGTACAACAAACTACAAAACTTTATACCTCTGTATAAAGTGACAAAACTGACATCAGTGACAAAATAACCAGCATTTGAAAAAACTCAAACACAACATTCCAGTTACTACCAAGTTTATTCAAAAACCAGGCACAAAACTGAGGTCTATGCAATGTAAAAACTACACTGACAAACACCACACCAACATTATTTATAAATACAATGTGATAACTGCCACGACTTATATATTGGAGAAACAAGTAGAAAAATGAAACTAGATTCAAAGAATGAAAAAAATACCATCAAACGTTTTTGAACACTGCAAATCAAATAAACACAACATAACAATTAGAAATAGCTAGATATTAAGTAGGGAAACAAATATATACAAACGCAAAATTAAAGAGGCCTTACTTATACAGCAACTAAAACCAAAATTAAACCAATATAAAGGAATAACTTTAAACCTACACAAATTAATAACGTAACGTCGAACTCCAACGCCCCCTATAATACCGTTCTTTGTTATACTTATGTCCGTAAGACTCGTATCTGTTAAGAGTAGCATTCAAACTCTCTCTTTCTTAACCTGAAAATGACCTAAAAAGGTATAAAGGTTGTTCTCTCCCTATCAATAAAAGTGTTAATATCCATACCAGCTGTTCTGGGATACACTTTTATTTCAAGTGTTAATACCCATACCACCTGTTCTGAGATACAATTTTATTTCAAGTGTTAATACCATACCAGCTGTTCTGAGATACACTTTTATTTCAAGTGTTAATACCATACCAGCTGTTCTGAGATTCACTTTTATTTCAAGTATTAATACCATACCAGCTGTTCTGAGATACACTTTTATTTCAAGTATTAATACCATACCAGCTGTTCTGAGATACACTTTTATTTCAAGTATTAATACCCATACCAGCTGTTCTGAGATACACTTTTATTTCAAGTGTTAATACCATACCAGCTGTTCTGAGATACACTTTTATTTCAAGTATTAATACCATACCAGCTGTTCTGAGATACACTTTTATTTCAAGTATTAATACCATACCAGCTCTTCTGAGATACACTTTTATTTCAAGTATTAATACCCATACCAGCTGTTCTGAGAGACACTTTTATTTCAAGTGTTAATACTATACCAGCTGTTCTGAAACACACTTTTATTTCAAGTGTTAATACCATACCAGCTGTTCTGAGATACACTTTTATTTAAAGTATTAATACCATACCAGTTGTTCTGAGATACACTTTTATTTCAAGTATTAATACCATACCAGCTGTTCTGAGATACACTTTTATTTCAAGTGTTAATACCATACCAGCTGTTCTGAGATTCACTTTTATTTCAAGCATTAATACCATACCAGCTGTTCTGAGATACACTTTTATTTCAAGTGTTAATACCCATACCAGCTGTTCTGAGATACACTTTTATTTCAAGTGTTAATACCCATACCAGCTGTTCTGAGATACACTTTTATTTCAAGTGTTAATACCATACCAGCTGTTCTGAGATACACTTTTATATCAAGTATTAATACCATACCAGCTGTTCTGAGATACACTTTTATTTCAAGAATTAATACCCATACCAGCTGTTCTGAGATACACTTTTATTTCAAGTGTTAATACCATACCAGCTGTTCTGAGATACACTTTCATTTCAAGTATTAATACCATACCAGCTGTTCTGAGATACACTTTTATTTCAAGTGTTAATACCATACCAGCTGTTCTGAGATACATTTTTATTTCAAGTGTTAATACCCATACCAGCTGTTCTGAGATACACTTTTATTTCAAGTATTAATACCATACCAGCTGTTCTGAGATACACTTTTATTTCAAGTGTTAATACCCATACCAGCTGTTCTGAGATACACTTTTATTTCAAGTATTAATACCATACCAGCTGTTCTGAGACACACTTTTATTTCAAGTGTTAATACCATACCAGCTGTTCTGAGATTCACTTTTATTTCAAGTATTAATACCATACCAGCTGTTCTGAGATACACTTTTATTTCAAGTGTTAATACCCATACCAGCTGTTCTGAGATACACTTTTATTTCAAGTGTTAATACCATACCAGCTGTTCTGAGATACACTTTTATTTCAAGTGTTAATACCATACCAGCTGTTCTGAGATACACTTTTATTTCAAGTATTAATACCATACCAGCTGTTCTGAGATACACTTTTATTTCAAGTATATATACCCATACCAGCTGTTCTGAGATACACTTTTATTTCAAGTGTTAATACCATACCAGCTGTTCTGAGATACACTTTTATTTCAAGTATTAATACCATACCAGCTGTTCTGAGATACACTTTTATTTCAAGTGTTAATACCATACCAGCTGTTCTGAGATACATTTTTATTTCAAGTGTTAATACCCATACCAGCTGTTCTGAGATACACTTTTATTTCAAGTGTTAATACCCATACCAGCTGTTCTGAGATACACTTTTATTTCAAGTGTTAATACCATACCAGCTGTTCTGAGATACACTTTTATTTCAAGTGTTAATACCATACCAGCTGTTCTGAGACACACTTTTATTTCAAGTGTTAATACTCATACCAGCTATTCTGAGATACACTTTTATTTCAAGCATTAATACCATACCAGCTGTTCTGAGATACACTTTTATTTCAAGTGTTAATACCATACCAGCTGTTCTGAGATACACTTTTATTTCAAGTATTAATACCATACCAGCTGTTCTGAGATACACTTTTATTTCAAGTATTAATACCCATACCAGCTGTTCTGAGATACACTTTTATTTCAAGTGTTAATACCATACCAGCTGTTCTGAGATACACTTTTATTTCAAGTATTAATACCATACCAGCTGTTCTGAGATACACTTTTATTTCAAGTATTAATACCATACCAGCTCTTCTGAGATACACTTTTATTTCAAGTATTAATACCCATACCAGCTGTTCTGAGATACACTTTTATTTCAAGTGTTAATACTATACCAGCTGTTCTGAGACACACTTTTATTTCAAGCATTAATACCATACCAGCTGTTCTGAGATACACTTTTATTTCAAGTGTTAATACCATACCAGCTGTTCTGAGATACATTTTTATTTCAAGTGTTAATACCCATACCAGCTGTTCTGAGATACACTTTTATTTCAAGTGTTAATACCATACCAGCTGTTCTGAGATACACTTTTATTTCAAGTATTAATACCATACCAGCTGTTCTGAGATACACTTTTATTTAAAGTATTAATACCATACCAGCTGTTCTGAGATACACTTTTATTTCAAGTATTAATACCATACCAGCTGTTCTGAGATACACTTTTATTTCAAGTATTAATACCATACCAGCTCTTCTGAGATACACTTTTATTTCAAGTATTAATACCATACCAGCTGTTCTGAGACACACTTTATTTCAAGTGTTAATACCCATACCAGCTGTTCTGAGATACACTTTTATTTCAAGTGTTAATACCATACCAGCTGTTCTGAGATACACTTTTATTTCAAGTATTAATACCATACCAGCTGTTCTGAGATACACTTTTATTTCAAATATTAATACTCATACCAACTGTTCTGAGATACACTTTTATTTCAAGTATTAATACTCATACCAACTGTTCTGAGATACACTTTTATTTCAAGTGTTAATACCATACCAGCTGTTCTGAGACACACTTTTATTTCAAGTGTTAATACCATACCAGCTGTTCTGAGATACACTTTTATTTCAAGTATTAATACCATACCAGCTGTTCTGAGATACACTTTTATTTCAAGTGTTAATACCATACCAGCTGTTCTGAGATTCACTTTTATTTCAAGTATTAATACCATACCAGCTGTTCTGAGATACACTTTTATTTCAAGTATTAATACCATACCAGCTGTTCTGAGATACACTTTTATTTCAAGCATTAATACCATACCAGCTATTCTGAGATACACTTTTATTTCAAGTGTTAATACCATACCAGCTGTTCTGAGATTCACTTTTATTTCAAGTATTAATACCATACCAGCTGTTCTGAGATACACTTTTATTTCAAGTATTAATACCATACCAGCTGTTCTGAGATACACTTTTATTTCAAGTGTTAATACCATACCAGCTGTTCTGAGATACACTTTTATTTCAAGTATTAATAACATACCAGCTGTTCTGAGATACACTTTTATTTCAAGTATTAATACCATACCAGTTCTTCTGAGATAGACTTTTATTTCAAGTATTAATACCCATACCAGCTGTTCTGAGATACACTTTTATTTCAAGTGTTAATACTATACCAGCTGTTCTGAGACACACTTTTATTTCAAGTGTTAATACCATACCAGCTGTTCTGAGATACACTTTTATTTAAAGTATTAATACCATACCAGCTGTTCTGAGATACACTTTTATTTCAAGTATTAATACCATACCAGCTGTTCTGAGATACACTTTTATTTCAAGTGTTAATACCAAACCAGCTGTTCTGAGATTCACTTTTATTTCAAGTATTAATACCATACCAGCTGTTCTGAGATACACTTTTATTTCAAGTGTTAATACCCATACCAGCTGTTCTGAGATACACTTTTATTTCAAGTGTTAATACCCATACCACCTGTTCTGAGATACAATTTTATTTCAAGTGTTAATACCATACCAGCTGTTCTGAGATACACTTTTATTTCAAGTATTAATACCATACCAGCTGTTCTGAGATACACTTTTATTTTAAGTATTAATACCCATACCAGCTGTTCTGAGATACACTTTTATTTCAAATGTTAATACCATACCAGCTGTTCTGAGATACACTTTTATTTCAAGCGTTAATACCATACCAGCTGTTCTGAGATACACTTTTATTTCAAGTGTTAATACCATACCAGCTGTTCTGAGATACATTTTTATTTCAAGTGTTAATACCCATACCAGCTGTTCTGAGATACACTTTTATTTCAAGTGTTAATACCCATACCAGCTGTTCTGAGATACACTTTTATTTCAAGTATTAATACCATACCAGCTGTTCTGAGACACACTTTTATTTCAAGTGTTAATACCATACCAGCTGTTCTGAGATACACTTTTATTTCAAGTATTAATACCATACCAGCTGTTCTGAGATACACTTTTATTTCAAGTGTTAATACCATACCAGCTGTTCTGACATTCACTTTTATTTCAAGTATTAATACCATACCAGCTGTTCTGAGATACACTTTTATTTCAAGTGTTAATACCCATACCAGCTGTTCTGAGATACACTTTTATTTCAAGTGTTAATACCATACCAGCTGTTCTGAGATACACTTTTATTTCAAGTATTAATACCATACCAGCTTTTCTGAGATACACTTTTATTTCAAGTATTAATACTCATACCAGCTGTTCTGAGATACACTTTTATTTCAAGTGTTAATACTATACCAGCTGTTCTGAGACACACTTTTATTTCAAGTATTAATACCATACCAGCTGTTCTGAGATACACTTTTATTTCAAGTATTAATACCCATACCAGCTGTTCTGAGATACACTTTTATTTCAAGTGTTAATACCATACCAGCTGTTCTGAGCTACACTTTTATTTCAAGTATTAATACCATACCAGCTGCTCTGAGATACACTTTTATTTCAAGTATTAATACCATACCAGCTCTTCTGAGATACACTTTTATTTCAAGTATTAATACCCATACCAGCTGTTCTGAGATACACTTTTATTTCAAGTGTTAATACTATACCAGCTGTTCTGAGACACACTTTTATTTCAAGTGTTAATACCATACCAGCTGTTCTGAGATACACTTTTATTTAAAGTATTAATACCATACCAGCTGTTCTGAGATACACTTTTATTTCAAGTATTAATACCATACCAGCTGTTCTGAGATACACTTTTATTTCAAATGTTAATACCATACCAGCTGTTCTGAGATTCACTTTTATTTCAAGTATTAATACCATACCAGCTGTTCTGAGATACACTTTTATTTCAAGTGTTAATACCCATACCAGCTGTTCTGAGATACACTTTTATTTCAAGTGTTAATACCCATACCACCTGTTCTGAGATACACTTTTATTTAAAGTATTAATACCATACCAGTTGTTCTGAGATACACTTTTATTTCAAGTATTAATACCATACCAGCTGTTCTGAGATACACTTTTATTTCAAGTATTAATACCATACCAGCTGTTCTGAGATACACTTTTATTTCAAGTGTTAATACCCATACCAGCTGTTCTGAGATACACTTTTATTTCAAGTGTTAATACCCATACCAGCTGTTCTGAGATACACTTTTATTTCAAGTGTTAATACCATACCAGCTGTTCTGAGATACACTTTTATATCAAGTATTAATACCATACCAGCTGTTCTGAGATACACTTTTATTTCAAGTATTAATACCCATACCAGCTGTTCTGAGATACACTTTTATTTCAAGTATTAATAACATACCAGCTGTTCTGAGATACACTTTTATTTCAAGTATTAATACCATACCAGCTCTTCTGAGATAGACTTTTATTTCAAGTATTAATACCCATACCAGCTGTTCTGAGATACACTTTTATTTCAAGTGTTAATACTATACCAGCTGTTCTGAGACACACTTTTATTTCAAGTGTTAATACCATACCAGCTGTTCTGAGATACACTTTTATTTAAAGTATTAATACCATACCAGCTGTTCTGAGATACACTTTTATTTCAAGTATTAATACCATACCAGTTGTTCTGAGATACACTTTTATTTCAAGTGTTAATACCATACCAGCTGTTCTGAGATTCACTTTTATTTCAAGTATTAATACCATACCAGCTGTTCTGAGATACACTTTTATTTCAAGTGTTAATACCCATACCAGCTGTTCTGAGATACACTTTTATTTCAAGTGTTAATACCCATACCACCTGTTCTGAGATACAATTTTATTTCAAGTGTTAATACCATACCAGCTGTTCTGAGATACACTTTTATTTCAAGTATTAATACCATACCAGCTGTTCTGAGATACACTTTTATTTCAAGTATTAAACCCCATACCAGCTGTTCTGAAATACACTTTTATTTCAAATGTTAATACCATACCAGCTGTTCTGAGATACACTTTTATTTCAAGCATTAATACCATACCAGCTGTTCTGAGATACACTTTTATTTCAAGTGTTAATACCATACCAGCTGTTCTGAGATACATTTTTATTT
Source organism: Tachypleus tridentatus (assembly GCF_004210375.1). Lineage (NCBI taxonomy): Eukaryota > Metazoa > Arthropoda > Merostomata > Xiphosura > Limulidae > Tachypleus > Tachypleus tridentatus. Next base: position 30,990,761 of record NW_027467777.1, on the reverse strand, counting down.
CAAGTGTTAATACCCATACCAGCTGTTCTAAGATACACTTTTATTTCAAGTGTTAATACCCATACCAGCTGTTCTGAGATACACTTTTATTTCAAGTATTAATACCATACCAGCTGTTCTGAGATACACTTTTATTTCAAGTGTTAATACCATACCAGCTGTTCTGAGATTCACTTTTATTTCAAGTATTAATACCATACCAGCTGTTCTGAGATACACTTTTATTTCAAGTGTTAATACCCATACCAGCTGTTCTGAGATACACTTTTATTTCAAGTGTTAATACCCATACCAGCAGTTCTGAGATACAATTTTATTTCAAGTGTTAATACCATACCAGCTGTTCTGAGATACACTTTTATTTCAAGTATTAATACCATACCAGCTTTTCTGAGATACACTTTTATTTGAAGTATTAATACTCATACCAGCTGTTCTGAGATACACTTTTATTTCAAGTGTTAATACTATACCAGCTGTTCTGAGACACACTTTTATTTCAAGTATTAATACCCATACCAGCTGTTCTGAGATACACTTTTATTTCAAGTGTTAATACCATACCAGCTGTTCTGAGATACACTTTTATTTCAAGTGTTAATACCATACCAGCTGTTCTGAGATACACTTTTATTTCAAGTATTAATACCATACCAGCTCTTCTGAGATACACTTTTATTTCAAGTATTAATACCCATACCAGCTGTTCTGAGATACACTTTTATTTCAAGTGTTAATACTATACCAGCTGTTCTGAGACACACTTTTATTTCAAGTGTTAATACCATACCAGCTGTTCTGAGATACACTTTTATTTAAAGTATTAATACCATACCAGCTGTTCTGAGATACACTTATATTTCAAGTATTAATACCATACCAGCTGTTCTGAGATACACTTTTATTTCAAGTGTTAATACCATACCAGCTGTTCTGAGATTCACTTTTATTTCAAGTATTAATACCATACCAGCTGTTCTGAGATACACTTTTATTTCAAGTGTTAATACCCATACCAGCTGTTCTGAGATACACTTTTATTTCAAGTGTTAATACCCATACCACCTGTTCTGAGATACAATTTTATTTCAAGTGTTAATACCATACCAGCTGTTCTGAGATACACTTTTATTTCAAGTTTTAATACCATACCAGCTGTTCTGAGATACACTTTTATTTCAAGTATTAATACCATACCAGCTGTTCTGAGATACACTTTTATTTCAAGTATTAATACCCATACCAGCTGTTCTGAGATACACTTTTATTTCAAGTGTTAATACCATACCAGCTGTTCTGAGATACACTTTTATTTCAAGTATTAATACCATACCAGCTGTTCTGAGATACACTTTTATTTCAAGTATTAATACCATACCAGCTCTTCTGAGATACACTTTTATTTCAAGTATTAATACCCATACCAGCTGTTCTGAGAGACACTTTTATTTCAAGTGTTAATACTATACCAGCTGTTCTGAAACACACTTTTATTTCAAGTGTTAATACCATACCAGCTGTTCTGAGATACACTTTTATTTAAAGTATTAATACCATACCAGTTGTTCTGAGATACACTTTTATTTCAAGTATTAATAATATACCAGCTGTTCTGAGATACACTTTTATTTCAAGTGTTAATACCATACCAGCTGTTCTGAGATTCACTTTTATTTCAAGTATTAATACCATACCAGCTGTTCTGAGATACACTTTTATTTCAAGTGTTAATACCATACCAGCTGTTCTGAGATACACTTTTATTTCAAGTGTTAATACCCATACCAGCAATTCTGAGATACTCTTTTATTTCAAGTGTTAATACCATACCAGCTGTTCTGAGATACACTTTTATATCAAGTATTAATACCATACCAGCTGTTCTGAGATACACTTTTATTTCAAGTATTAATACCCATACCAGCTGTTCTGAGATACACTTTTATTTCAAGTGTTAATACCATACCAGCTGTTCTGAGATACACTTTTATTTCAAGTATTAATACCATACCAGCTGTTCTGAGATACACTTTTATTTCAAGTATTAATACCATACCAGCTGTTCTGAGATACATTTTTATTTCAAGTGTTAATACCCATACCAGCTGTTCTGAGATACACTTTTATTTCAAGTATTAATACCATACCAGCTGTTCTGAGATACACTTTTATTTCAAGTGTTAATACCATACCAGCTGTTCTGAGATACACTTTTATTTCAAGTATTAATACCATACCAGCTGTTCTGAGACACACTTTTATTTCAAGTGTTAATACCATACCAGCTGTTCTGAGATTCACTTTTATTTCAAGTATTAATACCATACCAGCTGTTCTGAGATACACTTTTATTTCAAGTGTTAATACCCATACCAGCTGTTCTGAGATACACTTTTATTTCAAGTGTTAATACCCATACCAGCTGTTCTGAGATACACTTTTATTTCAAGTGTTAATACCATACCAGCTGTTCTGAGATACACTTTTATTTCAAGTATTAATACCATACCAGCTGTTCTGAGATACACTTTTATTTCAAGTATATATACCCATACCAGCTGTTCTGAGATACACTTTTATTTCAAGTATTAATACCATACCAGCTGTTCTGAGATACACTTTTATTTCAACTGTTAATACCATACCAGCTGTTCTGAGATACATTTTTATTTCAAGTGTTTATACCCATACCAGCTGTTCTGAGATACACTTTTATTTCAAGTATTAATACCCATACCAGCTGTTCTGAGATACACTTTTATTTCAAGTGTTAATACTATACCAGCTGTTCTGAGACACACTTTTATTTCAAGCATTAATACCATACCAGCTGTTCTGAGATACACTTTTATTTCAAGTGTTAATACCATACCAGCTGTTCTGAGATACATTTTTATTTCAAGTGTTAATACCCATACCAGCTGTTCTGAGATACTCTTTTATTTCAAGTGTTAATACCATACCAGCTGTTCTGAGATACACTTTTATTTCAAGTATTAATACCATACCAGCTGTTCTGAGATACACTTTTATTTAAAGTATTAATACCATACCAGCTGTTCTGAGATACACTTTTATTTCAAGTATTAATACCATACCAGCTGTTCTGAGATACACTTTTATTTCAAGTGTTAATACCATACCAGCTGTTCTGAGATTCACTTTTATTTCAAGTATTAATACCATACCAGCTGTTCTGAGATACACTTTTATTTCAAGTGTTAATACCCATACCAGCTGTTCTGAGATACACTTTTATTTCAAGTGTTAATACCCATACCACCTGTTCTGAGATACAATTTTATTTCAAGTGTTAATACCATACCAGCTGTTCTGAGATACACTTTTATTTCAAGTATTAATACCATACCAGCTGTTCTGAGATACACTTTTATTTCAAGTATTAATACCCATACCAGCTGTTCTGAGATACACTTTTATTTCAAGTGTTAATACTATACCAGCTGTTCTGAGACACACTTTTATTTCAAGTGTTAATACCATACCAGCTGTTCTGAGATACACTTTTATTTAAAGTATTAATACCATACCAGCTGTTCTGAGATACACTTATATTTCAAGTATTAATACCATACCAGCTGTTCTGAGATACACTTTTATTTCAAGTGTTAATACCATACCAGCTGTTCTGAGATTCACTTTTATTTCAAGTATTAATACCATACCAGCTGTTCTGAGATACACTTTTATTTCAAGTGTTAATACCCATACCAGCTGTTCTGAGATACACTTTTATTTCAAGTGTTAATACCCATACCACCTGTTCTGAGATACAATTTTATTTCAAGTGTTAATACCATACCAGCTGTTCTGAGATACACTTTTATTTCAAGTTTTAATACCATACCAGCTGTTCTGAGATACACTTTTATTTCAAGTATTAATACCATACCAGCTGTTCTGAGATACACTTTTATTTCAAGTATTAATACCCATACCAGCTGTTCTGAGATACACTTTTATTTCAAGTGTTAATACCATACCAGCTGTTCTGAGATACACTTTTATTTCAAGTATTAATACCATACCAGCTGTTCTGAGATACACTTTTATTTCAAGTATTAATACCATACCAGCTCTTCTGAGATACACTTTTATTTCAAGTATTAATACCCATACCAGCTGTTCTGAGAGACACTTTTATTTCAAGTGTTAATACTATACCAGCTGTTCTGAAACACACTTTTATTTCAAGTGTTAATACCATACCAGCTGTTCTGAGATACACTTTTATTTAAAGTATTAATACCATACCAGTTGTTCTGAGATACACTTTTATTTCAAGTATTAATAATATACCAGCTGTTCTGAGATACACTTTTATTTCAAGTGTTAATACCATACCAGCTGTTCTGAGATTCACTTTTATTTCAAGTATTAATACCATACCAGCTGTTCTGAGATACACTTTTATTTCAAGTGTTAATACCCATACCAGCTGTTCTGAGATACACTTTTATTTCAAGTGTTAATACCCATACCAGCAATTCTGAGATACTCTTTTATTTCAAGTGTTAATACCATACCAGCTGTTCTGAGATACACTTTTATATCAAGTATTAATACCATACCAGCTGTTCTGAGATACACTTTTATTTCAAGTATTAATACCCATACCAGCTGTTCTGAGATACACTTTTATTTCAAGTGTTAATACCATACCAGCTGTTCTGAGATACACTTTTATTTCAAGTATTAATACCATACCAGCTGTTCTGAGATACACTTTTATTTCAAGTATTAATACCATACCAGCTGTTCTGAGATACACTTTTATTTCAAGTGTTAATACCATACCAGCTGTTCTGAGATACATTTTTATTTCAAGTGTTTATACCTATACCAGCTGTTCTGAGATACACTTTTATTTCAAGTGTTAATACCATACCAGCTGTTCTGAGATACACTTTTATTTCAAGTGTTAATACCATACCAGCTGTTCTGAGATACACTTTTATTTCAAGTGTTAATACCATACCAGCTGTTCTGAGACACACTTTTATTTCAAGTGTTAATACTCATACCAGCTATTCTGAGATACACTTTTATTTCAAGCATTAATACCATACCAGCTGTTCTGAGATACACTTTTATTTCAAGTGTTAATACCATACCAGCTGTTCTGAGATTCACTTTTATTTCAAGTATTAATACGATACCAGCTGTTCTGAGATACACTTTTATTTCAAGTATTAATACCCATACCAGCTGTTCTGAGATACACTTTTATTTCAAGTATTAATACCATACCAGCTGTTCTGAGATACACTTTTATTTCAAGTATTAATACCATACCAGCTGTTCTGAGATACACTTTTATTTCAAGTATTAATACCATACCAGCTCTTCTGAGATACACTTTTATTTCAAGTATTAATACCCATACCAGCTGTTCTGAGATACACTTTTATTTCAAGTGTTAATACTATACCAGCTGTTCTGAGACACACTTTTATTTCAAGCATTAATACCATACCAGCTGTTCTGAGATACACTTTTATTTCAAGTGTTAATACCATACCAGCTGTTCTGAGATACATTTTTATTTCAAGTGTTAATACCCATACCAGCTGTTCTGAGATACTCTTTTATTTCAAGTGTTAATACCATACCAGCTGTTCTGAGATACACTTTTATTTCAAGTATTAATACCATACCAGCTGTTCTGAGATACACTTTTATTTAAAGTATTAATACCATACCAGCTGTTCTGAGATACACTTTTATTTCAAGTATTAATACCATACCAGCTGTTCTGAGATACACTTTTATTTCAAGTGTTAATACCATACCAGCTGTTCTGAGATACACTTTTATTTCAAGTGTTAATACCATACCAGCTGTTCTGAGACACACTTTTATTTCAAGTGTTAATACTCATACCAGCTATTCTGAGATACACTTTTATTTCAAGTGTTAATACCATACCAGCTGTTCTGAGACACACTTTATTTCAAGTGTTAATACCCATACCAGCTGTTCTGAGATACACTTTTATTTCAAGTGTTAATACCATACCAGCTGTTCTGAGATACACTTTTATTTCAAGTATTAATACCATACCAGCTGTTCTGAGATACACTTTTATTTCAAGTATTAATACTCATACCAGCTGTTCTGAGATACACTTTTATTTCAAGTGTTAATACTATACCAGCTGTTCTGAGACACACTTTTATTTCAAGTGTTAATACCATACCAGCTGTTCTGAGATACACTTTTATTTCAAGTATTAATACCATACCAGCTGTTCTGAGATACACTTTTATTTCAAATATTAATACCATACCAGCTGTTCTGAGATACACTTTTATTTTGAAGTGTTAATACCATACCAGCTGTTCTGACATTCACTTTTATTTCAAGTATTAATACCATACCAGCTGTTCTGAGATACACTTTTATTTCAAGTGTTAATACCCATACCAGCTGTTCTGAGATACACTTTTATTTCAAGTGTTAATACCCATACCAGCTGTTCTGAGATACACTTTTATTTCAAGTGTTAATACCATACCAGCTGTTCTGAGATACACTTTTATTTCAAGTATTAATACCATACCAGCTGTTCTGAGATACACTTTTATTTCAAGTATTAATACCCATACCAGCTGTTCTGAGATACACTTTTATTTCAAGTGTTAATACCATACCAGCTATTCTGAGATACACTTTTATTTCAAGTGTTAATACCCATACCAGCTGTTCTGAGATACACTTTTATTTCAAGTGTTAATACCCATACCAGCTGTTCTGAGATACACTTTTATTTCAAGTGTTAATACCATACCAGCTGTTCTGAGATACACTTTTATTTCAAGTATTAATACCATACCAGCTGTTCTGAGATACACTTTTATTTCAAGTATATATACCCATACCAGCTGTTCTGAGATACACTTTTATTTCAAGTGTTATTACCATACCAGCTGTTCTGAGATACACTTTTATTTCAAGTATTAATACCATACCAGCTGTTCTGAGATACACTTTTATTTCAAGTGTTAATACCCATACCAGCTGTTCTGAGATACACTTTTATTTCAAGTATTAATACCATACCAGCTGTTCTGAGATACACTTTTATTTCAAATATTATTACCATACCAGCTGTTCTGAGATACACTTTTATTTCAAGTGTTAATACCATACCAGCTGTTCTGAGATTCACTTTTATTTCAAGTATTAATACCATACCAGCTGTTCTGAGATACACTTTTATTTCAAGTGTTAATACCCATACCAGCTGTTCTGAGATACACTTTTATTTCAAGTGTTAATACCCATACCAGCTGTTCTGAGATACACTTTTATTTCAAGTGTTAATACCATACCAGCTGTTCTGAGATACACTTTTATTTCAAGTATTAATACCATACCAGCTGTTCTGAGATACACTTTTATTTCAAGTATTAATACCCATACCAGCTGTTCTGAGATACACTTTTATTTCAAGTGTTAATACCATACCAGCTGTTCTGAGATACACTTTTATTTCAAGTGTTAATACCCATACCAGCTCTTCTGAGATACACTTTTATTTCAAGTGTTAATACCCATACCAGCTGTTCTGAGATACACTTTTATTTCAAGTGTTAATACCATACCAGCTGTTCTGAGATACACTTTTATTTCAAGTATTAATACCATACCAGCTGTTCTGAGATACACTTTTATTTCAAGTATATATACCCATACCAGCTGTTCTGAGATACACTTTTATTTCAAGTGTTATTACCATACCAGCTGTTCTGAGATACACTTTTATTTCAAGTATTAATACCATACCAGCTGTTCTGAGATACACTTTTATTTCAAGTGTTAATACCCATACCAGCTGTTCTGAGATACACTTTTATTTCAAGTATATATACCCATACCAGCTGTTCTGAGATACACTTTTATTTCAAGTGTTAATACCATACCAGCTGTTCTGAGATACACTTTTATTTCAAGTATTAATACCATACCAGCTGTTCTGAGATACACTTTTTTATTTCACTTTTATTTCAGTGTTAATACCATACCAGCTGTTCTGAGATACACTTTTATTTCAAGTATTAATACCATACCAGCTGTTCTGAGATACACTTTTATTTCAAGTGTTAATACCATACCAGCTGTTCTGAGATACATTTTTATTTCAAGTGTTAATACCCATACCAGCTGTTCTGAGATACACTTTCATTTCAAGTATTAATACCATACCAGCTGTTCTGAGATACACTTTTATTTCAAGTGTTCATACCCATACCAGCTGTTCTAAGATACACTTTTATTTCAAGTGTTAATACCATACCAGCTGTTCTGAGATACACTTTTATTTCAAGTGTTAATACCATACCAGCTGTTCTGAGATACACTTTTATTTCAAGTGTTAATACCATATCAGCTGTTCTGAGATACACTTTTATTTCAAGTATTAATACCATACCAGCTGTTCTGAGATACACTTTTATTTCAAGTGTTAATACTCATACCAGCTATTCTGAGATACACTTTTATTTCAAGTGTTAATACCATACCAGCTGTTCTGAGACACACTTTATTTCAAGTGTTAATACCCATACCAGCTGTTCTGAGACACACTTTATTTCAAGTGTTAATACCCATACCAGCTGTTCTGAGATACACTTTTATTTCAAGTGTTAATACCATACCAGCTGTTCTGAGATACACTTTTATTTCAAGTATTAATACCATACCAGCTGTTCTGAGATACACTTTTATTTTAAGTATTAATACTCATACCAGCTGTTCTGAGATACACTTTTATTTCAAGTGTTAATACTATACCAGCTGTTCTGAAATACACTTTTATTTCAAGTGTTAATACCATACCAGCTGTTCTGAGATACACTTTTATTTGAAGTATTAATACCATACCAGCTGTTCTGAGATACACTTTTATTTCAAGTATTAATACTCATACCAGCTGTTCTGAGATACACTTTTATTTCAAGTGTTAATACTATACCAGCTGTTCTGAGACACACTTTTATTTCAAGTGTTAATACCATACCAGCTGTTCTGAGATACACTTTTATTTCAAGTGTTAATACCATACCAGCTGTTCTGAGATACATTTTTATTTCAAGTGTTAATACCCATACCAGCTGTTCTGAGATACACTTTCATTTCAAGTATTAATACCATACCAGCTGTTCTGAGATACACTTTTATTTCAAGTGTTCATACCCATACCAGCTGTTCTGAGATACACTTTTATTTCAAGTGTTAATACCATACCAGCTGTTCTGAGATACACTTTTATTTCAAGTGTTAATACCATACCAGCTGTTCTGAGATACACTTTTATTTCAAGTGTTAATACCATATCAGCTGTTCTGAGATACACTTTTATTTCAAGTATTAATACCATACCAGCTGTTCTGAGATACACTTTTATTTCAAGTGTTAATACTCATACCAGCTATTCTGAGATACACTTTTATTTCAAGTGTTAATACCATACCAGCTGTTCTGAGACACACTTTATTTCAAGTGTTAATACCCATACCAGCTGTTCTGAGACACACTTTATTTCAAGTGTTAATACCCATACCAGCTGTTCTGAGATACACTTTTATTTCAAGTGTTAATACCATACCAGCTGTTCTGAGATACACTTTTATTTCAAGTATTAATACCATACCAGCTGTTCTGAGATACACTTTTATTTTAAGTATTAATACTCATACCAGCTGTTCTGAGATACACTTTTATTTCAAGTGTTAATACTATACCAGCTGTTCTGAAATACACTTTTATTTCAAGTGTTAATACCATACCAGCTGTTCTGAGATACACTTTTATTTGAAGTATTAATACCATACCAGCTGTTCTGAGATACACTTTTATTTCAAGTATTAATACTCATACCAGCTGTTCTGAGATACACTTTTATTTCAAGTGTTAATACTATACCAGCTGTTCTGAGACACACTTTTATTTCAAGTGTTAATACCATACCAGCTGTTCTGAGATACACTTTTATTTCAAGTATTAATACCATACCAGCTGTTCTGAGATACACTTTTATTTCAAATATTAATACCATACCAGCTGTTCTGAGATACACTTTTATTTCAAGTGTTAATACCATACCAGCTGTTCTGAGATTCACTTTTATTTCAAGTATTAATACCATACCAGCTGTTCTGAGATACACTTTTATTTCAAGTGTTAATACCCATACCAGCTGTTCTGAGATACACTTTTATTTCAAGTGTTAATACCCATACCAGCTGTTCTGAGATACACTTTTATTTCAAATATTAATACCATACCAGCTGTTCTGAGATACACTTTTATTTCAAGTGTTAATACCATACCAGCTGTTCTGAGATTCACTTTTATTTCAAGTATTAATACCATACCAGCTGTTCTGAGATACACTTTTATTTCAAGTGTTAATACCATACCAGCTGTTCTGAGATACACTTTTATTTCAAGTGTTAATACCATACCAGCTGTTCTGAGATACACTTTTATTTCAAGTGTTAATACCATACCAGCTGTTCTGAGATACACTTTTATTTCAAGTATTAATACCATACCAGCTGTTCTGAGATACACTTTTATTTCAAGTATTAATACCCATACCAGCTGTTCTGAGATACACTTTTATTTCAAGTGTTAATACCATACCAGCTGTTCTGAGATACACTTTTATTTCAAGTATTAATACCATACCAGCTGTTCTGAGATACACTTTTATTTCAAGTGCATTTTTCGTCATCAATAGTTCACTGTTTATGTAAATAAAACTATTGATTTGTTGAAGTTTACTGTTTATACATTCAAAACTACCAATTCGTTGACGTTCACTGTTTATGTAGACAAAACTACTAACTTATTGAAGTTCACTGTTTATGTAGACAAAACTACTAGCTTGTTGACGTTCACTGTTTATGTAGACGAAACTACTAACTTGTTGACGTTCACTGTTTATGTATACAAAACTACTGATTCATTGACGTTTACTGTTTATGTCTTAGTTTCAACTCCAACCGGAATTATAACACCCAGCTTTCTCTCAGGTTTATTTAGCATCGTCTGTGTTTGAATTTAAGGTTTTTAAATTTTATCCATACATTTGTGTCAGCTGATCTTCCCCCACAAATTAAAATAACTTTATTTTCAAACTGCTGCTTAAAATCTTGAAACAGTATGATAGAGTTTTAGTGGTAGGACTAATGGTCAGATTAGTGTCCACACATCATCCTGACTAATGGTCAGATTAGTGTCCACACATCATCCTGACTAATGGTCAGATTAGTGTCCACACATCATCCTTTCCCGTACTTCCTTTTGACGATGGTAGGACTAAAGGTTACAAATATAAATTTTATCAGGGTAAAGGTCAACTTTAGCTGAGACAGTTCTATTTCTCTTACAGAGTGGTTGACCTTTGGAATGGGATGCCACAGATATGGTTGTAACAGAACATTTAATGGAAGGTTTGATAAACATGTGTCGTAAAGTGGATGAAACAGTTTAAATCTATCAGTACATCCCTTGTTTACTTTAACTCTTATGTTAATTTCCAAATCAGATAAAAAGTCTGGCTCTATCTAACAGCATATGGACAAAACAATATTTTTTATGCTATCAGATACAGTGAGAATAAGGAACCACACAAAATAAAATGTGATTTGTTTACTTTTTTTTAAACACGATACAATTCGTTATCGGTCGTATTTACAATTTATTGATACTGTTAAACGATATATAAACAACAAATATTGGACTATTTGTTTGTACTTCGTGTAAGTACGCATGAAAGTCTCTAGTTGTGATCCTGGGTTATGATTAGGTTTTAGTTTCGTTTTGATGTTTCTCTCTTCGCCACTCCCTCTACAAAATTACAGCTCTAGTGTTTAGCTGACCGATGCTTTTCAGATAAGTAGTTTGTTAAGATAAATAACAAAAGGTTGCTGTGAAATAAACAAGGTTTTGCTTTAATCAACTTTATAACGACAAATCTTTCTTCGTGTTTTTTTGTTGTTCTTGTTAGAAAATAAAGAAAACTCTGAACAAAATGTATTATTTTATTAAGGGTTACGTTTCTAGGGTAATCCTTTTTAATGATTTACAGAACAAAACATTAATCTCTTTAAGTAAGTATATATAAACAAAATATTTCTACGTCATGAATCTGATTATTATATAACTCTATTTTTAAAGAAGCAATATCCTCTAAAACCTGTACGTGTTTTTTGTGAACACAAAAGAGTACTGCCAGTGAAAGAAGCCGCAATATTATATTGTTATGCAAGCTCTTTAAATTATTTTAATATAAACAGAATACAACAGATGGCAATGAAGTCGTAAATCTACTCTGACGTAGACGGAACTGGAATAGAAAAACATTACCAACGATTGTACTCTTACTATCATCAACCGAATTATATTGGTGATGAAGTTTCCCAGAGAGAATTGTAAGTACTTAAGTAACAACAGACAATATAAATGTTTACTTTTACGTATATAATAATAAAGCATATTGTACTTTACCGCCCACTGGTGGCTCAGCAGTAAGTCTGACTTAACAGAGTTTTGGGTACTTGTGATAAGCGATAGTTGTGCTTAACAAGAAACAAACAGAATGATATTGTTAGCCCATTGTTGTGCTTAACAACAAACAAACAAAATGATATTGTTAGTCCATTGTTGTGCTTAACAACAAACAAACAGAATGATATTGTTAGCCCGTTGTTGTGCTTAACAACAAACAAACAGAATGATATTGTTAGCCCATTGTTGTGCTTAACAACAAACAAACAGAATGATATTGTTAGTCCATTGTTGTGCTTAACAACAAACAAACAGAATGATATTGTTAGCCCGTTGTTGTGCTTAACAACAAACAAACAGAATGATATTGTTAGTCCATTGTTGTGCTTAACAAGAAACAAACAGAATGATATTGTTAGTCCATTGTTGTGCTTAACAACAAACAAACAGAATGATATTGTTAGCCCATTGTTGTGCTTAACAACAAACAAACAGAATGATATTGTTAGCCCGTTGTTGTGCTTAACAACAAACAAACAGAATGATATTGTTAGTCCATTGTTGTGCTTAACAACAAACAAACAGAATGATATTGTTAGTCCATTGTTGTGCTTAACAAGAAACAAACAGAATGATATTGTTAGTCCATTGTTGTGCTTAACAACAAACAAACAGAATGATATTGTTAGCCCATTGTTGTGCTTAACAACAAACAAACAGAATGATATTGTTAGTCCATTGTTGTGCTTAACAACAAACAAACAGAATGATATTGTTAGCCCATTGTTGTGCTTAACAACAAACAGAATGATATTGTTAGTCCATTGTTGTGCTTAACAACAAACAAACAGAATGATATTGTTAGTCCATTGTTGTGCTTAACAAGAAACAAACATAATGATATTGTTAGTCCATTGTTGTGCTTAACAACAAACAAACAGAATGATATTGTTAGTCCATTGTTGTGCTTAACACCAAAAAACAGAATGATATTGTTAGCCCGTTGTTGTGCTTAACAACAAACAAACAGAATGATATTGTTAGTCCATTGTTGTGCTTAACAACAAACAAACAGAATGATATTGTTAGCCCATTGTTGTGCTTAACAACAAACAAACAGAATGATATTGTTAGCCCGTTGTTGTGCTTAACAACAAACAAAGAGAATGATATTCTTAGCCCATGGTTGTGCTTAACAACAAACAAACAGAATGATATTGTTAGCCCATTGTTGTGCTTAACAACAAACAAACAGAATGATATTGTTAGCCCATTGTTGTGCTTAACAACAAATAAAGAGAATGATATTCTTAGCCCATGGTTGTGCTTAACAACAAACAAACAGGATGATATTGTTAGTCCATTGTTGTGCTTAACAACAAACAAAGAGAATGATATTCTTAGCCCGTGATTGTGCTTAACAACAAACAAACAGAATCATATTGTTAGCACATTGTTGTGCTTAACAACAAACAAACAGACAAATGTGTTTTCTAACTTTAACATATTACTTTAGTTCCTTTAATAACATTGATTAGAGAAAATCTACATTCACAATATATTTGTTAATAATATAATAACTTGTGTATTCCCTGTATCTCTTAATAATATAATAACTTTAGTATGTCCTGTATCTATAATAAAATAATAATGGTTGTATATCCTGTATCTGTTAATAATAGAATAACTTTATTATACTCTGTATCTGTTAATAATATAATAACTTTTGTATACCCTGTATGTATAATAATATAACAACGGTTGTATACCCTGTATCTGTTAATCATATAATAACATCAGTATACCATGTATCTGTTAATAATATAATAACTTTTGTATACCCTGTATACTTTAATAATATAATAACTTTTGTATACCCTGTATTTGTTAATAATATAATAACTTTTGTATACCCTGTATCTGTTAATAATATAATTACCCTGTATTTGTTAATAATATAATAACTTTTGTATACCCTGTATTAGTTAATAATATAATAACTTTTGTATACCCTGTATACTTTAATAATATAATAACTTTTGTATACCCTGTATACTTTAATAATATAATAACTTTTGTATACCCTGTATACTTTAATAATATAATAACTTTTGTATACCCTGTATCTGTTAATAATATAATTACCCTGTATTTGTTAATAATATAATAACTTGAGTATACCCTATATACTTTAATAATATAATAACCCTGTATGTGTTAACAACACAGTACCTTTTACAAACTATCAAATTTAAAGAATGTTGATCGATTGAAGTATCAGTTCTAATTAAACTCATGTGTTATAAGTCCAGCTTACGGACTGCCAGAATGTTCTAGGAAAACTACCACAAATATATTCTCACTGGTTCTAAGAAGGTAGCTGTATTGATCTGATATATAATTAATTATGCACGTGGTTCTAAGAAGGCAGCTGTATTGATCTGACATATAATTAATTGCTGGTTCTAAGAAGATAGCTGTATTGATCTGATATATAATTAATTATTAACGTGGTTCTAAGAAGGCAGCTGTATTGATCTGACATATAATTAATTACTGGTTCTAAAAAGGTAGCTGTATTGATCCGATATATAATTAATTATGCACGTGGTTCTAAGAAGGCAGCTGTATTGATCTGATATATAATTAATTACCGGTTCTAAAAAGGTAGCTGTATTGATCTGATATATAATTAGTTACTGGTTCTAAGAAGGTAGCTGTATTGATCTGATATATAATTAGTTACTGGTTCTAAGAAGGCAGCTGTATTGATCTCTTATATAATTAATTATGCACGTGGTTCTAAGAAGGCAGCTGTATTGATCCGATATATAATTAATTACTGGTTCTAAGAAGGTAGCTGTATGGTTCTGATATATAATTAATTACGCACGTGGTTCTAGGAAGGCAGCTGTATTGATCTGATATATAATTAATTACTGGTTCTAAGAAGGTAGCTGTATGGTTCTGATATATAATTAATTACGCACGTGGTTCTAGGAAGGCAGCTGTATTGATCTGATATATAATTAATTACTGGTTCTAAAAAGGTGCTGTATTGATCTGATATATAATTAATTACTGGTTCTAAGAAGGTAGCTGTATTGATCTAATATATAATTAATTACTGGTTCTAAGAAGGCAGCTGTATTGATCTAATATATAATTAATTACTGGTTCTAAGAAGGTAGCTGTATTGATCTGATATATAATTAATTACTGGTTCTAAGAAGGCAGCTGTATTGATCTGATATATAATTAATTACTGGTTTTAAGAAGGCAGCTGTATTGATCTGATATATAATTAATTACTGGTTCTAAGAAGGTAGCTGTATTGATCTGATATATAATTAATTACTGGTTCTAAGAAGGCAGCTGTATTGATCTAATATATAATTAATTACTGGTTCTAAGAAGGTAGCTGTATTGATCTGATATATAATTAATTACTGGTTCTAAGAAGGTAGCTGTATTGATCTGATATATAATTAATTACTGGTTCTAAGAAGGTAGCAGTATTGATCTGATATATAATTAATTACGCACGTGGAAGTTAAGGGATGAGTCATTTTAGTTCATTAACGGTCAAAAAATATTGATTTTCACATTTAAAAAATTAATTCATTTTCTCTTTCTCATATGTCGAAGAAAATTATTACTCAAGTATTGTCCACAGTCCCATATTGTAAGTAAATATCTAAGCTTACTGATGATAGAAAGTGTCTGTCATTTCTCATTAGTTCGTTTGCTGTAACAGTGAACTCCGCACTTCGAGGGCGTGCTGCACGGGATTGATGGTTTATTCAGAAATAATAGACCAATAAATGTTGGTTGTTTCTGTTGACTAGCGGTCTGTCAATACAACAGATTCTAAATCCAAGAATGTTTCCTGTTAGAACTTCTGCTCTGAGTTATGTATATGGAGAAATTTAAGGTAAGTTAATGTAACTGAAGTTAAAAACAGCTGGATTGTTTAAACTCTGACTTGTTCAAGAAAACTCCAGGCCGTAATGTTAACTTCATCTTTGTTATTTAACCCTAAAATAGGCTAGAATTACTTCAGTCTACTCTAGGACATAATGACGTCATCAGGACACTCGAGTCGCAATCTGCGGATTGGGGGATCGAGTCCTGTCACCGAAATACTCACACTTTCATCTGTTGGAGTGTTATAATGTTACATTCAATCCCAATATTTTACACGGTACTGTGTATTTACCTACTGTTAGAATGGTATGACGAATGAAGATAAATATATGAAACAAATCTTTGAGGACCATTGACAACCTGCCCTCCCTTACAGAAAGTACAGGCAGCGACCCCTTACGTTCACTTTTTGAATATGTCGATAAATTTTATGTGCTTTAAAAACACTTGAGCCTCAACTACTA
Source organism: Tachypleus tridentatus (assembly GCF_004210375.1). Taxonomy (NCBI): domain Eukaryota; kingdom Metazoa; phylum Arthropoda; class Merostomata; order Xiphosura; family Limulidae; genus Tachypleus; species Tachypleus tridentatus. The sequence continues at coordinate 30,973,830 of NW_027467777.1, read as the reverse complement.
TTTAAAGGTACTTTAATATTTTCATAAAAGCGAATAAAATAATTGACGATAGTATAATTATGGTCGCTAGCTTTCTACTCAAACAATAGTAAATCAATAAATCACTTGCAATCATAATTATTGAAACTTATCAGGAGGAACGAGTTGTCTCCATGGTTACTTGACAACTGACATTCGAGAACAGTAAAAGTGTTTGCCAGCAAGGCGATAAACTTGGTACTGGCGTTTCATGCAAGCTGATGTACTGTCGACACTGAAAATACAGTTAAGCCTACTAAGAAAGTTCTAATGATTTCCTTAAAATGACTTAGAATGAAATTAACATCTGTTGTTTTTGTTTCGTAGTAGTTTATTTTTATCTGTACTTGATGAAATAGTGAGATACATATTTCGGGTCCTTCGTCATGATTAACTATTGTATATTTCGGGTCCTTCGTCATGATTAGTTATTGTTAGAACCGAGACTGAAAATTGAGACATGGTTCTACAAGTTTCGGCTGCTTAAAGCTTCACAACTTAAACTGAAGGCCACGAACCATTATTTTGATATTAATGGAACAAAGTTTTGTTTTTGACTTTGAATTTTCGCGCTAAGCTACTCGAGGGCTATCTCTGCTAGCCGTCCCTAATTTAGCAGTGTAAGACTAGAGGGAAGGCAACTAGTCATCACCACCCACCGCCAATTCTTGGGCTACTCTTTTACCAACGAATAGTGGGATTGACCGTGATATAATAACGCCCCCACGACTGAAAGGGCGAGCATGTTTGGCGCGACGGGGATACGAATCCCCGACCCTCGAATCACGAGTCGAGTGATTACAGGTAATATAAATGTTCAAGTTGGGCTGTCAGTGTGAACAAAAACTAAACGACAGATATCTGTGAAGTTTGGTTTTGCTCGTTTCTAAAATAACAAAACTTTTGTAAAATTCAGAGTTAAAAACGTAAAACGTAATTCTTAAGTTAAAACAAAAGAAAATCTAACTTTTGTTTTCTAAATATCATTCATCTTCTGATGTGTACGAGTGAATCAGTGGTAAATTTAAGACTCCCAACTCACAAATCCAGGTTTCGATTACTTGAGGTGTACACTACCACATATCTTCATAATATCACATTTTATCTTTCACTGCGTCAAGACATGTCGATTGTGTTTTTTCTTTGTAGTATAATAGCACAAAGAATACTATCTTTTATGATCTTTCATAACGACTTGCGACAGAAGAAAGCCCAAATTATTTACTACAGCCTCCACTAGAGAAGTACAAGTGATGTGTTACACATGCAGAACATATCTTATATAAACACAAAACAATTCAACTTTTAGATACACATGACGAAAGTATCTTATGTAAACAGAAGAACTGTCTTACTCAAGTGTCTTATGTAAACAGAAGAACTGTCTTACTCAAGTGTCTTATGTAAACAGAAGAACTGTCTTACTCAAGTGTCTTAGTTAGACATGAAGAAAGTATCTCATGTAAACAGAAGAACTGTCTTACTCAAGTGTCTTATGTAAACAAAAGAACTGTCTTACTCAAGTGTCTTAGTTAGACATGTAGAAAGTATCTCATGTAAACAGAAGAACTGTCTTACTCAAGTGTCTTAGTTAGACATGAAGAAAGTGTCTTATGTAAACAGAAGAACTGTCTTACTCAAGTGTCTTATGTAAACAGAAGAAATGTCTTACTCAAGTATCTTATGTAAACAGAAGAACTGTCTTACTCAAGTGTCTTATGTAAACAGAAGAACTGTCTTACTCAAGTGTCTTATGTAAACAGAAGAACTGTCTTACTCAAGTGTCTTAGTTAGACATGTAGAAAGTATCTCATCTAAACAGAAGAACTGTCTTACTCAAGTGTCTTAGTTAGACATGTAGAAAGTATCTCATGTAAACAGAAGAACTATCTTACTCAAGTGTCTTAGTTAGACATGTAGAAAGTATCTCATGTAAACAGAAGAGCTGTCTTACTCAAGTGTCTTAGTTAGACATGTAGAAAGTATCTCATGTAAACAGAAGAACTGTCTTACTCAAGTGTCTTAGTTAGACATGTAGAAAGTATCTTATGTAAACAGAAGAACTGTCTTACTCAAGTGTCTTAGTTAGATATGTAGAAAATATCTTATGTAAACAGAAGAACTGTCTTACTCAAGTGTCTTATGTAAACAGAAGAACTGTCTTACTCAAGTGTCTTAGTTAGACATGAAGAAAGTATCTCATGTAAACAGAAGAACTGTCTTACTCAAGTGTCTTAGTTAGACATGAAGAAAGTATCTCATGTAAACAGAAGAACTGTCTTACACAAGTGTTTTAGTTAGACATGTAGAAAGTATCTCATGTAAACAGATGAACTGTCTTACTCAAGTGTCTTAGTTAGACATGAAGAAAGTGTCTTATGTAAACAGAAGAACTGTCTTACTCAAGTGTTTTAGTTAGACATGAAGAAAGTATCTTATGTAAACAGAAGAACTGTCTTACTCAAGTGTCTTATGTAAACAGAGGAACTGTCTTACTCAAGTGTCTTAGTTAGACATGAAGAAAGTATCTCATGTAAACAGAAGAACTGTCTTACTCAAGTGTTTTAGTTAGACATGTAGAAAGTATCTCATGTAAACAGATGAACTGTCTTACTAAAGTGTCTTAGTTAGACATGAAGAAAGTGTCTTATGTAAACAGAAGAATTGTCTTACTCAAGTGTCTTATGTAAACAGAAGAACTGTCTTACTCAAGTGTTTTAGTTAGACATGTAGAAAGTGTCTTATGTAAACAGAAGAACTGTCTTACTCAAGTGTCTTAGTTAGACATGTAGAAAGTGTCTTATGTAAACAGAAGAACTGTCTTACTCAAGTGTCTTAGTTAGATATGTAGAAAGTGTCTTATGTAAACAGAAGAACTGTCTTACTCAAGTGTCTTAGTTAGATATGTAGAAAGTGTCTTATGTAAACAGAAGAACTGTCTTACTCAAGTGTCTTAGTGAGACATGAAGAAAGTATCTTATGTAAACAGAAGAACTGTCTTACTCAAGTGTCTTATGTAAACAGAAGAACTGTCTTACTCAAGTGTCTTAGTTAGACATGAAGAAAGTATCTCATGTAAACAGAAGAACTGTCTTACTCAAGTGTCTTATGTAAACAGAAGAACTGTCTTACCCAAGTGTCTTAGTTAGACATGAAGAAAGTATCTTATGTAAACAGAAGAACTGTCTTACTCAAGTGTCTTATGTAAACAGAAGAACTGTCTTACTCAAGTGTCTTAGTTAGACATGAAGAAAGTATCTCATGTAAACAGAAGAACTGTTTTACTCAAGTGTTTTAGTTAGACATGTAGAAAGTATCTCATGTAAACAGATGAACTGTCTTACTCAAGTGTCTTAGTTAGACATGAAGAAAGTGTCTTATGTAAACAGAAGAATTGTCTTACTCAAGTGTTTTAGTTAGACATGAAGAAAGTATCTTATGTAAACAGAAGAACTGTCTTACTCAAGTGTCTTATGTAAACAGAAGAACTGTCTTACTCAAGTGTCTTAGTTAGACATGAAGAAAGTATCTCATGTAAACAGAAGAACTGTCTTACTCAAGTGTTTTAGTTAGACATGTAGAAAGTATCTCATGTAAACAGATGAACTGTCTTACTCAAGTGTCTTAGTTAGACATGAAGAAAGTGTCTTATGTAAACAGAAGAACTGTCTTACTCAAGTGTTTTAGTTAGACATGTAGAAAGTGTCTTATGTAAACAGAAGAACTGTCTTACTCAAGTGTTTTAGTTAGACATGAAGAAAGTATCTTATGTAAACAGAAGAACTGTCTTACTCAAGTGTCTTATGTAAACAGAAGAACTGTCTTACTCAAGTGTCTTAGTTACACATGAAGAAAGTATCTCATGTAAACAGAAGAACTGTTTTACTCAAGTGTCTTAGACATGAAGAAAGTATCTCATGTAAACAGAAGAACTGTCTTACTCAAGTGTCTTATGTAAACAGAAGAACTGTCTTACTCAAGTGTCTTAGTTAGACATGAAGAAAGTATCTTATGTAAACAGAAGAACTGTCTTACTCAAGTGTCTTATGTAAACAGAAGAACTGTCTTACTCAAGTGTCTTAGTTAGACATGTAGAAAGTATCTTATGTAAACAGAAGAACTGTCTTACTCAAGTGTCTTAGTTAGACATGTAGAAAGTATCTTATGTAAACAGAAGAACTGTCTTACTCAAGTGTCTTAGTTAGACATGTAGAAAGTATATTATGTAAACAGAAGAACTGTCTTACTCAAGTGTCTTAGTGAGACATGTAGAAAGTATCTTATGTAAACAGAAGAACTGTCTTACTCAAGTGTCTTAGTTAGACATGTAGAAAGTATCTTATGTAAACAGAAGAACTGTCTTACTCAAGTGTTTTAGTTAGACATGTAGAAAGTATCTTATGTAAACAGAAGAACTGTCTTACTCAAGTGTCTTAGTTAGACATGTAGAAAGTATCTCATGTAAACAGAAGAACTGTCTTACTCAAGTGTCTTATGTAAACAGAAGAACTGTCTTACTCAAGTGTCTTAGTTAGACATGTATAAAGTGTCTTATGTAAACAGAAGAACTGTCTTACTCAAGTGTCTTAGTTAGACATGTAGAAAGTATCTTATGTAAACAGAAGAACTGTCTTACTCAAGTGTCTTAGTTAGACATGTAGAAAGTATCTCATGTAAACAGAAGAACTGTCTTACTTAAGTGTCTTAAGACATGTAGAAAGTATCTTACGTAAAGAACAATCGTTTTACTCAAGTGTCTTAGTTTGATTTAGGCTAATATTTCAGAACATGTGGGGATCGTGTAGCTTGAAGTGCCGCCTAACGAAGGAAAACGTTAAATCGTATTAGTGGAGTGACACAGTCATCGCTTCTTCATTGATCTATAGAGGTTGTTCACCCAGAATACAAGTGGTTAATTAATTATTTGTGTTTGGAAAAACTTCGACACTGATTTCAGTAGCTGCTGACTAGACTATACGCAGCTGTTGATCAGAAAGTCGTTACGTTCAGACACTTGGACTTCCGAAAATTACATGATTCGGCTATTGTCTGTTTTATAAACATTCGTCTAGATTTTATATTAGCTAAATACATGTATTAATAAGTAACTTCTGTATGTGTTCACTTTTGTCTCTGTGACGTTCGTTCAATAAGACATTACAATATTTCATAATTTTTTTACATTACGTTGCTGTGTGATGGTATCTTTAGTTAACCGACTGTCCATACCGTGTTTATCTTTCAACTTATACTTGTTACCAGAAGGTTTTGGTAAGAAAAACAAACTTTCGAAAACTTTAATAAGCTGCTCGTTAGCTCAAAAGTAGAACGACATCATCGAAAGTTTGTTCCGCCAAAATGACGTCTTAAATAAAGTAATTAAAGAAGTTTTAATTAACACTTGACTTGAAACTGATGACACGTAATGTTGAGAGCCACTGGAGGCTCCGTTTCACGTAATTCGAGAGCCACTGAAGGCTCCCCGTTTCACGTGATGTCGAGAGCCACTGGAGGCTCACGTTTCACGTAATGTCGAGAGCCACTGAAGGCTCACGTTTCACGTAATTCGAGAGCCACTGAAGGCTTCCGTTTCACGTAATGTCGAGAGCCACTGGAGGCTCACGTTTCACGTAATGTCGAGAGCCACTGAAGGCTCACGTTTCACCTAACGTCGAGAGCCACTGAAGGCTCACGTTTCACCTAACGTCGAGAGCCACTGAAGGCTCACGTTTCACGTAATGTCGAGAGCCACTGAGGGCTTAGTACATAACGTCCTCTTCCATTTATCTAGATTCCAGTTTTAATACATAACGTCCTCTTCCATTTGTCTAGAGTCCAGTTTTAGTACATAACGTCCTCTTCCATTTATCAAAAGTCCAGTTTTAGTACATAACGTCCTTTTTCATTTATCAAAAGTCCAGTTTTAGTACATAACGTCCTCTTCCATTTATCAAAAGTCCAGTTTTAGTACATAACGTCCTCTTCCATTTATCAATAGTCCAGTTTTAGTACATAACGTCCTCTTCCATTTATCAAAAGTCCAGTTTTAGTACATAACGTCCTCTTCCATTTATCTAGAGTCCAGTTTTAGTATATAACGTCCTCTTCCATTTATCTAGTCCAGTTTTAGTACATAACGTCCTCTTCCATTGATCAAAAGTCCAGTTTTAGTACATAACGTCCTCTTCCATTTATCAAAAGTCCAGTTTTAGTACATAACGTCCTCTTCCATTTATCAAAAGTCCAGTTTTAGTACATAACGTTCTTTTTCATTTATCAAAAGTCCAGTTTTAGTACATAACGTCCTCTTCCATTTATTAAGAGTCCAGTTTTAGTACATAACGTCCTCTTCCATTTATCAAAAGTCCAGTTTTAGTACATAACGTCCTCTTCCATTTGTCTAGAGTCAGTTTTAGTACATAACGTCCTCTTCCATTTATCAAAGTCCAGTTTTAGTACATAACGTCCTCTTCCATTTGTCTAGAGTCCAGTTTTAGTACATAACGTCCTCTTCCATTTATTAAGAGTCCAGTTTTAGTACATAACGTCCTCTTCCATTTGTCTAGAGTCCAGTTTTAGTACATAACCTCCTCTTCCATTTATCAAAGTCCAGTTTTAGTACATAACGTCCTCTTCCATTTGTCTAGAGTCCAGTTTTAGTACATAACGTCCTCTTCCATTTATTAAGAGTCCAGTTTTAGTACATAACGTCCTCTTCCATTTATCAAAGTCCAGTTTTGGTACATAACGTCCTCTTCCATTTGTCTAGAGTCCAGTTTTAGTACATAACGTCCTCTTCCATTTATCAAAGTCCAGTTTTAGTACATAACGTCCTCTTCCATTTATCAAAGTCCAGTTTTAGTACATAACGTCCTCTTCCATTTGTCTAGAGTCCAGTTTTAGTACATAACGTCCTCTTCCATTTATCAAAGTCCAGTTTTAGTACATAACGTCCTCTTCCATTTATCAAAGTCCAGTTTTAGTACATAACGTCCTCTTCCATTTGTCTAGAGTCCAGTTTTGGTACATAACGTCCTCTTCCATTTATTAAGAGTCCAGTTTTAGTACATAACGTCCTCTTCCATTTATCAAAGTCCAGTTTTAGTACATAACGTCCTCTTCCATTTGTCTAGAGTCCAGTTTTAGTACATAACGTCCTCTTCCATTTATCAAAGTCCAGTTTTAGTACATAACGTCCTCTTCCATTTATCAAAGTCCAGTTTTAGTACATAACGTCCTCTTCCATTTATCAAAGTCCAGTTTTAGTACATAACGTTCTTTTCATTTATCAAAAGTCCAGTTTTGGTACATAACGTCCTCTTCCATTTATTAAGAGTCCAGTTTTAGTACATAACGTCCTCTTCCATTTATCAAAGTCCAGTTTTAGTACATAACGTCCTCTTCCATTTGTCTAGAGTCCAGTTTTAGTACATAACGTCCTCTTCCATTTATCAAAGTCCAGTTTTAGTACATAACGTCCTCTTCCATTTGTCTAGAGTCCAGTTTTAGTACATAACGTCCTCTTCCATTTATTAAGAGTCCAGTTTTAGTACATAACGTCCTCTTCCATTTGTCTAGAGTCCAGTTTTAGTACATAACCTCCTCTTCCATTTATCAAAGTCCAGTTTTAGTACATAACGTCCTCTTCCATTTGTCTAGAGTCCAGTTTTAGTACATAACGTCCTCTTCCATTTATTAAGAGTCCAGTTTTAGTACATAACGTCCTCTTCCATTTATCAAAGTCCAGTTTTGGTACATAACGTCCTCTTCCATTTGTCTAGAGTCCAGTTTTAGTACATAACGTCCTCTTCCATTTATCAAAGTCCAGTTTTAGTACATAACGTCCTCTTCCATTTATCAAAAGTCCAGTTTTAGTACATAACGTCCTCTTCCATTTGTCTAGAGTCCAGTTTTAGTACATAACGTCCTCTTCCATTTATCAAAAGTCCAGTTTTAGTACATAACGTCCTCTTCTATTTATCTAGAGTCCAGTTTTAGTACATAACGTCATCTTCCATTTATCTAGAGTCCAGTTTTAGTACATAACGTCCTCTTCCATTTATCAAAAGTCCAGTTTTAGTACATAACGTCCTCTTCCATTTATCTAGATTCCAGTTTTAGTACATAACGTCCTCTTCCATTTGTCTAGAGTCCAGTTTTAGTACATAACGTCCTCTTCCATTTATCAAAAGTCCAGTTTTAGTACATAACGTCCTCTTCCATTTATCTAGAGTCCAGTTTTAGTACATAACGTCCTCTTCTATTTGTCAAAAGTCCAGTTTTAGTACATAACGTCCTCTTCCATTTATCAATAGTCCAGTTTTAGTACTTTAGCAAATTTCATCTTTACAATATCTGGTGATCAAAGTAAAAGTTGTTTTTTAACTGCTACTGTATATATGGACTCTTTTCTATCATTTGGTACATGGTAACTTATCTCATACTTGAGATCAGTAGCAGTCTTCCTTCTGTCCTGAACGTTACATAAACAAAGACACCTAACATCAGTATCATTGAGTTTAGGTGTTCTGTCTCTTTCTATCCTATTTCCAATACTACCTGTCTCAGTCTCACAATCTAATGTGTACTCAAGTGTTTGTGGAGCATTTCAAGTCTGAAGAACTTTGTCAGAGAGTTCAACTAGCATCAGGTCGTTAAAACAAAATTTAATATATGATGTTAAATATTATTTTTTTATCAAGATTTATTTGGGGAATGATATTAAATTAATTTATTTGTAACATATACTGATACCATATGCTAGCTTTTTTTTTTCATACAACTGAGACACTGCATGAGAGTTATTTAAGATCCTAAATTTGATCAGTATATTCATTGAAACAGAACCATTGTAACATACCCTTGGTTCGAGTATATTAGAATGATAAGTGTTTTCATCCTGGTTCGTTCAACTGTCAACATGGATCAGTGAAACATTCTCAAAGTGTTGAAATTTACGTTCTGTAATGACGTGGAAGAATTAGCCCCATAATAATTACAGAATGTTCTAACAGTTTTCCACATTACTGTGTTAACAGTAACGTCGCCATATTTAACCAAATATATTTCTGTTCGATCCTTAAATATAACATTTATCTCGGTTAATTAATATATGCCCCCTCAAACTCGTACACAGCTATAATTACAACAATAAGTTCAAGACATATCGTGTTATTATATCAAGACATATCGTGTTATTATATTAATTTATTCTAAAGTCTGAGAAGTAAAATACAGTGGAAGAAAAATTAGAGAAACGGTAAGACCGAATAATTCTACAATGTGTCTCTTCAAGCAAAGAACTTCAGATGTGTTAGAGAAACGGTAAGACCGAATAATTCTACAATGTGTCTCTTCAAGCAAAGAACTTCAGATGTGTTAGAGAAACGGTAAGACCGAATAATTCTGCAATGTGTCTCTTCAAGCAAAGAACTTCAGATGTGTTAGAGAAACGGTAAGACCGAATAAATCTACAATGTGTCTCTTCAAGCAAAGAACTTCAGATGTGTTAGAGAAACGGTAAGACCGAATAATTCTACAATGTGTCTCTTCAAGCAAAGAACTTCAGATGTGTTAGAGAAACGGTAAGACCGAATAATTCTACAATGTGTGTCTTCAAGCAAAGAACTTCAGATGTGTATCACAGCGACATAAGACACATGACTATGGTCTGTTTTTTTTATTTTGCAATGAGAGCTTATGTGTGTAGTATCGGTACAGAAACAAGTCATGTAACTTCACATGTCAGTTCTCGTGACAGCTCAAACACTCTTGGTTCATGTTTTATTTTTCTACGTGCGCGAATATGGAAAATTTGAATGCGAGGACAAAAGTGGAATACTGGAAAACCCAGTAAAAACTTTAGAAATCCTAAACAAACATCACAGACGTATACATTTAGAAATGAGAAAGATAGACAGATAGAAAGGGATGTACAGATAGGTTAAGGGAGGTAAAATGGACGGAATGATAGAATTTCTTCACCGACAAGAATAATCACTGTTATTCCGTTTCCAATAGCAACTACTTATTCGTGATGAACATCTAAAAGTATTACAGTTTAAGCCTTTTTACAACTCAAGCACAAGGACAAAGAGCCAATCACGTTGTCGAAAGTATAAACGTCACTTGGCGAATACGTAACGTCACCATGTGACCAAATCGAATGTGTTGGCTTAGCTTAACTCAGTTCAACATTTTAAAACACGAGCACTCGTAACGTTTCAGTGAGCTCTGGTACCTGAAAAACTAGAAACCAAAGAACCCTGACCTGGTAAGTTATCTCGAACTCTATGACTTGAATATTTCTGTAACATTAAAATAAAGCGTTAAAATAACTAAGTTAACCCTAAAATAAACTGTTTCATTCTAATATTCAAATTAGAATTTTAAAATTCCGGACAACTACAGCGTAACTCTGAGAAACTGTGTAAGGTAACATCCGTTACTTAAGAAAATATTGACATAAAACTATATTCATCCACTTTCCAAATTCAAGATGTCATTATCATAAGTTGTGCTCTAAAATATAACGGTAACATTACTACAGGGTGGCCCGTAAGTCCCTACCCATCCTTATGTTATTATGTTATATTCAATAATACTAATGATGAGTTGAAGGCAGCTGTTACCGCGGCATTTGGAACAATAACCCCTGCTATGTTGAGGAAAATGTCTCACAGAACATGGCGTTGTATAATATTATGCAGCGAGAATGAGGGACAGCACACATATACACTGGATACATAAGATATATGAATGGGTAGAAACTTACGCGCCACCCTGTAGTTTTAGAAATAATCTCAAAGCTCTCTGGCCATATCCATCCCTAATACTGAGGTGGCAGACTAGAGAGAAAGCGTCTAGTTCACAGCACCCACCGTCAACTCTTGAAATACTCTTGTCTCAATGAGTGATGATAATTTTATGTCACACCTCGGACTCAAAGCACGGAGTAAGGTTTTGCGGCAATGCAAAATAATATTTGAAAATAAAACTGTCAAACTCACACCTTAAGACGGGAAAATATCCAACACAGTAACCGATGTGTTTGTGACGTAACCTCACGAGGTTACCTACGTCACCCAAACTGTGTGATCTTTCTGGTTTTATAAATTAAGTGGTTTGGGATTGACTCTCGATTAACGTTTCACTTTTATCCTCGAGAATTTTTACATTTTCTACAGAAACGTTGACGTGGAGAACTGAAACCATTAAAAGTAAAAATCAGTTTCTGTGGCGCACAAATCAACAACATAAGTTTTTTTTAAACTAATATGTAATATTTCAGTTTAAAAATAACACACACAACAACAGACAGGATGAAATTCAAAAACATGGCATCTGGAAGTATTTAGACAAATCAGGTGTTAACATACACTAAGACAATAACGTGACGTCTGGAAGTATCTAGACAAATCAGGTGTTAACATACACTAAGACAATAACGTGACGTCTGGAAGTATCTTGACAAATCAAGTGTTAACATACACTACGACAATAACGTGACATCTGGAAGTATCTAGACAAATCAGGTGTTAACATACACTAAGACAATAACGTGACGTCTGGAAGTATCTAGACAAATCAGGTGTTAACAGACAATAACGTGACGTCTGGAAGAATCGAGACAAATAAGGTGTTAACAGACAATAACGTGACGTCTGGAAGTATCTAGACAAACCAGGTACTAACAGACAATAACGTGACGTCTGGAAGTATTTAGACACAAAAGGTACTAAAAAACAATAACGTGACGTCTGGAAGTATCTAGACAAATTAGGTACTAACAGACAATAACGTGACGTCTGGAGGTATCTAGACAAATCAGGTGCTAACAGACAATATGTGACGTTTGAAAAAATCCAGATAAATCAGGTACTAACAGACAATATGTGACGTTTGGAAGTATCTGGACAAATCAAGTACTAACAGACAAGATGTGACGTTTGAAAGTATCTAGATAACTCAGACAATAACAGACAATACGTGACGTATCAAAGTATCTAGATGAATCAGGTACTAACAGACAATATGTGAGGTTTGGAAGTATCTAGACAAATCAGGTACTAAAAGACAATATGTGACGTTTGGAAGTATCTAGACAAATCAGGTACTAAAAGACAATATGTGACGTTTGGAAGTATCTAGACAAATTAGGTACTAAAAGACAATATGTGACATTTGGAAGTATCTAGACAAATCAGGTACTAAAAGACAATATCGTGACGCTTGAAAGTATCTAGACAAATTAGGTACTAACAGAGAATGTGTGACGTTTGGAAGTATCTAGACAAATTAGGTACTAACAGAGAATACGTGACGTTTGGAAGTATCTAGACAAATCAGGTACTAAAAGGCAATATCGTGACGTTTGGAAGTATCTAGACAAATTAGGTACTAACAGACAATATGTGACGTTTGGAAGTATCTAGACAAATTAGGTACTAACACAGAATACGTGATGTTTGGAAGTATCCAGACAAATCATGTACTAACAGACAATATGTGACGTTTGAAAGTATCTAGATGAATCAGGTAATAAAAGACAATATTGTGACGTTTGAAAGTATCTAGATAAATCAAACAATAACAGACAATACGTGACGTATCAAAGTATCGAGATGAATCAGGTACTAACAGACAATACGTGACGTTTGGAAGTATCTAGACAAATCAGGTACTAAAAGACAATATCGTGACGTTTGGAAGTATCTAGACAAATCAGGTACTAACAGAGAATACGTGACGTTTGGAAGTATCTAGACAAATCAGGTATTGACAGACAATATCGTGACGCTTGAAAGAACGGGACAAATGTGTTGTATAAACATTTTAAACACGTATCCAAATCAGATAGAAAGACAATATAACACCTGCTGTAATAATGGATAAAACCTCAATTTCTCTGATGAACGGCCAATAAAAATATCCATTTATAATAAAATAACTAATAAATCGTTTTTCCAGGAATTATTATCTCAGTTACCATATTTATTACGACGTTTCTGGAAACTCGTAACCTCAGGTTGAATCTCCGTTTTAAAACTTCCAAGAACTATGTGGTTTTTGCCAATTTCTGTTTGTGAGAAATGTTTTTATGAGATAGAAGAGAGAAACTCCATTCGCGCCAATCATTCAATCTAACTACAACGAGTTAAAATAATATCTCATTTAAATTACATTACAACTGTATGTATATTAAACTAGAAAAAACAACTGATATCACACCAAGTATAGAGAACAGATAAAACAAGGTGATCCACCAGTGGTGTGTGATATTACACCAAGTATAGAGAACAGATAAAACAAGGTGATCCACCAGTGGTGTGTGATATTACACCAAGTATAGAGAACAGATAAAACAAGGTGATCCACCAGTGGTGTGTGATATCACACCAAGTATAGAGAACAGATAAAACAAGGTAATCCACCAGTGGTGTATGATATCACACCAAGTATAGAGAACAGATAAAACAAGGTAATCCATCAGTGATGTGTGATATCACACCAAGTATAGAGAACAGATAAAACAAGGTGATCCACCAGTGGTGTATGATATCACACCAAGTATAGAGAACAGACAAAACAAGGTAATCCACCAGTGGTGTGTGATATCACACCAAGTATAGAGAACAGATAAAACAAGGTAATCCACTAGTGGTGTATGATATCACACCAAGTATAGAGAACAAATAAAACAATGTAATCCACCAGTGGTGTATGATATCACACCAAGTATAGAAAACAGACAAAACAAAGTAATCCACCAGTGGTGTATGATATCACACCAAGTATAGAGAACAGATGAAATGATCCATCAGTGATGTGTGATATCACAGCAAGTATAGAGAACAGATAAAAAAAGGTAATCCACCAGTGGTGTGTGATATCACACCAAGTAAAGAGAACAGATAAAAGATGTTAAGCCAGCAGTGATGTGTGACATCACATCAGGTATAGAGAACAGATGAAAGAAGATGATCCACCAGTGGTGTATGATTCATGATTGCTATGTTTCATTGATATAATAAACATATAAACAACAAGTTCCCTCAAGTGTTATCGCTTCTCATGTACTAAAGCTTTATTTGAAGTAATTCCTCATTGTTTTATTGGTAAACTTACAGTAGAATAAAAATTTTAAAGTGTTCAGTTCTTAATAAAAACGTAGATAATTAAATGAAGTTTAACAGCAGGTGTTTATTTTCATTCTTATTTCGATTTTAACACAACTTTTAAAACAGTTTCGTGCGAAGTGTTAACAAACGGTCTTGTTTTATCACAGGCTAACTAATTGAAACTTCGTATACTTAAAAGTCTCTATTATTTCAGCTGTAACTTCTCGTCCACTGTATATGGGGAGGGAGATTAACCTGGAAAGCCAACAGATATAAAGTATATTTTTTCTTTCCACCTGTGATTTACTCTTTACGGATGTGCTTATGTAAACATAGAGCTATAGATACAATAAAGAGAACTCAACAAAACTTGATTCGTTTTATTCGAAATAAAAATTTATGAATGTTTTTTTTCTTAGAATAAGAGTGGTTGTGTTGAAATACGTATAGAACCCAGAAAATGTCCTACTGAGAATATAAGTGGATCAAGACACCCAGAAGTATGACGGCCATGAACATACTGATATATTTAGATCAAGGTTTCTACACTGACTCTGTTAGTATATACGTATTTATACACCGAGGTAAAGGTTTTACACTAACCCTGATGGTAAACACGTATTTATACACATAGGTCAAGGGTCTTAAAATGATCCTATTAATAGATATGTATTTATACACTGAGGTCAAGGGTCTTATACTAACCCTGTTAGTAAATACGTATTTATACACTGAGGTCAAGGGTCTTACACTAACCCTGTTAGTAAATACGTATTTATACACTGAGGTCAAGGGTCTTACACTAACCCTGTT
>NW_027467777.1:30899409-30958379 GCF_004210375.1 Tachypleus tridentatus | reverse complement strand
TATTAATCTGATCATCAAAATGTAAATACTGTAGACATTCACCTGTTAATATGATGATCAAAATGTAAATACTGTAGACATTCAGACTATTAATCTGATCATGAAAATGTAAATACTGTAGACATTCCAAACTATTAATCTGATCATCAAAAGTGTAAATACTGTGGACACTCAAACTATTAATCTGATCATCAAAATGCCTGAAAATACTGTAAGGCATTCAGAAACGATTAATCTGATCATCAAAGAATGTAAAATACCTTAGACATTCGAGGTGTTAATCTGATCATTGAAATGCAAATATTGGCAGACACTCCAGACTATTAATCTATCATTCAAAATGTTAATGCTGTACACATTGGAAACTATTAATCTGATCATCAAAATGTAAATACTGTAGAACATTCAGGCTATTAAACTGATCATCAAAATCTAAATACTGTGCAGACATTCAAACTATTAACCTGATCATCAAAATCTAAATGTTGTAGACATTCAAATTGATAACTGATCATGGTAATGTAAACTGCTGTGGACATTTCAAGCTATTATTCTGATCATCAAAATCTAAATATTGTGAACATTGGGGAAACTATTATTATGATCATGAAGATGTAAATACTGTAGAACGATCAAACTATTAATCGATAATCATCAAAATCATAAATGTTGAGGACATTCAGGCCTATTGATCTGATCAATCACTGTATAATGCTGTGAAACATTGAACTATTAATCTGTCATCAAATGTAAATGCTGTAGACATTCAAACTAATTGTCTGATCATCAAAATGTAAAATGCTGTAGACACTCAGACTATTAATCTGTTCATCAAAATGTAAATGTCTGTAGACATTCAAAGCTATTAATCTGATCATCAAAATGTAAAATATTGAAGACATTCAGACTATTAATCTGATCATCCAAATGTAAATACTGTAGACACTCCAGGCTATTAATCTGATCATCGAAATGTAAAATACTGCAGACACTTAAACTATTAATCTGATCATCAAAATATAAATATTGTGAACATTCAAACTATTAATCTGATCATCAAAATTTAAATACTGTAGACACTCAGAGCTCTTAATCTGGTCATAAAAATGTAAAATATTGTAGACATTCAAACTATTAAGCTGATCATCAAATGTAAATGTGCAGCAGACACTCAAACTATTAATCTGATCATCAAAATGTAAATATTGTGGACATTCCAACTATTAATCTGATCATCAAAGTCTAAATACTGAGACACTCAAACTATTAATCTGATCATCAAAATGTAAATGCTGTGTAGACGCTTCAACGATTAATCTGATCAATCAAAATCGCCAATACTGTGAACTTTCAAACTATTAATCTGATCATCAAGATGTAAAATGCTGCTAGAACGTTCGAAGATGCTTAACTGATAATGAAAATGTAAATACTGTGGACATTCAGGCTATTGATCACTGATCATAAAAATGTAAATACTCTAGACACAGAAACTATTAATCTGATCATCCAAATGTAAATACTGTAGACACACTCAAACTATTAATCTGATCATCAAAATGTCTTAACTATTGTAGACATTCAACCTGATAATATGATGATCAAAATGTAAAATACTGTGAGACATTCAGACTATTAAACTGATCGTGAAAATGTAAATACTGTAGACATTCAAACTATTAATCTGATCATCAAAAAGTAGTAAATACTACAGACATTCAAACTATTAATCTGATCATAAAAATGAAAATATTGTAGACATTCAGACTATTAAACTGATCATCAAAATGTAAATACTGTAGACACTTAAAGCTGTTATTCTTGATCATCAAAATGTAAATATTGTAGACATTCAAACTATTAATCTGATCATCAAAATGTAAAATATACTGTGAACAATTGAGGCTATTAATCTGATCATCAAAATGTAAAATCACTGTGGACACTCAGGCTATTAATCACGATCATCAGAAGTAATGTAAATGCTGTAGGACACTCAAACTGTTGATCTTATCATCAAAATGTAAATACTGTGGACACTCAGGCTATTGTCACTGATCATCAAAATGTAAATATTGTAGACATTCAAACTATGTGATCTGATGTCACATCAAAGGCAATAAACACTGCGTAACACTCAAAACTATTAATCTGATCATCAAAATGTAAATACTGTAAACACTCAAAACTATTAATCTGATGATCAAAATGTAAATGCTGTGACACACAAACTATTAATCTGATCATCAAAATGTAAATATTGTACACATTCCAGGCTATTAATCCCAGTCATCAAAATGTAAATACTTTGTTGACATTCAAACTATTAATCTGATCATCCAAAATGTAAAATGCTGGAGACGTTCAAGAGCCAATGCTCTGATCATCAAAATATGTAAAATACTATAGACATTCCAAGCTATTAATCTGATCATCAAAATGTAAATGTTGTAGACATTCAAACTGTTAATCTGATCATCAAAATGTAAATACTGTAGACACTCAAACTGTAAAACTGATCAATCAAAATGTAAAATACTGTAGACACTTCAAACTATTAATCTGATCATCAAAATGTAAATAATATAGACACTCAGACTGTAAAACTGATAATGAAAATGTAAATACTGTAGACATTCAAACTATTAATCTGATCATCAAAATGTAAAATGCTGTAGACATCCAAACTATTAATCTGATCATCAAAATGTAAATACTGTAGACACTCAAACTATTAATCTGATCATCAAAATGTAAATATTGCAGACATTCAAACTATTAATCTGATCATCAAAATGTAAATACTGTAGACATTCAAACTATTAAACTGATCATCAAAATGTAAATGCTGTGAACACTCAAACTATTAATCTGATCATCAAAATGTAAATACTGTAGACACTCAAACTATTAATCTGATCATCCAAATGTAAAATACTGTACACATTCAGACGATTAAACCGATCATCAAAATGTAAATGCTGTAGACATTCAAACTATTAATCTGATCATCAAAGATGTAAATACTGTAGACATTCAAAGTTGTAAACTTGATAATGAAAATGTAAATGCTGCAGACATTCAAAGTCCATTAACCTGATCATCAAAATGTCCGATACTCTTGAACATTCAAAACTGTTAATGCTGATCATCAAAATGTAAATACTGTAGACACTTTCACTATTAATCTGATCATCAAAATGTAAAATACTGTAGACATTCAACCTATTAATCTGATCATCAAAATGTAAATACTGTAGACATTCACTATTAAAATGATGATGAAGATGTAAATGTTAGCCAGACATTCAAACTATTAATCTGATCATCAAAATGTAAATACTGTAGACACTCAAACTATTAATCTGATCATCAAAATCATGAAATACTGTAGACACATTCAAACGATTAATCTGATCATCAAAATGTAAATACTGTAGACATTCAAACTGTTAATCTGATCATCAAAAATCAAAATATTCTAGACACTCAAACTATTAATCTGATCATTAAAATGTAAATACTGTAGACATTCAAACTATTAATCTGATCATCAAAATGTAAAATACTGTAGACATTCAAACTATTAATCTGATAATAATCAAAATATAAATACTACAGACATTCAAACTATTAATCTGATCATCAAAATTTAAATGCTGTAGACACTCAAACTATTAATCTGATCATCAAAATGTAAAATACTGTAGACATTTAAACTATTAATCTGATCATCCAAATGTAAATGCTGGAGACACTCAGACTATTAATCTGATCATCAAAATGTAAATGCTGTAGACATTCAAACTATTAATCTGATCATCAAAATCTAAATACTGTGAGACACTCAAACTATTAAACTGATCATCAAAATGTAAAATACTAGCCAGACGACTATTAATCTGATCATCAAAATGTAAAATACTACGGACATTCAAACTATTAATCTGATCATCAAAATGTAAATGTAGACTAGACATCAAAATGCTGGACATTCAGATGTAAAACTGATCATCAAAATGTAAATACTGCAGACACTCAAACTATTAATCCTGATCATCAAAATGTAAATGCTGTAGACACTCAAACTATTAATCTGATCATCAAAATGTAAATGCTGTGAACATTCAAACTTGTAATCTGAATCATCAAAATGTACTGGCCGTAGACATTCAAACTATTAATCTGATCATCAAAATGTAAATACTGTAGACACTCAGACTGTTAATCTGATCATCAAAATGTAAAATGCTGTAGACACTCAAACTATTAATCTATAAATAATCAAAGTGTAGCCAAATACTATGAGACACAGAAACGATTAATCTGATCATTAAAATTAAAATACACTGTAGACACTCAAACTAGTAATGTGATCATCAAAATGTAAATACTGTGAGACACTCAAACTATTAATCTGATCATCAAAAAAATCTAAATATTGGAGACATTGAAACTATTAAACTGATCATCAAAATGTAAATGCTGTAGACACTTAAACTATTAATCTGATCATCAAAATGTAAATATTGTGAACATTCAAACTATTAATCACTGATCATCAAAATGTAAATGCTGTAGACATTCAAACTGTTAATACGATCATCAAAATGTAAAATACTGTAGACGCTCAAACTATTAATCTGATCTGTCAAAATGTAAATGCTGTAGACATTCAAACTATTAATCTGATCATCAAAATGTAAATACTGTGGACATTCAAACTATTAATCTGATCATCAAAGTAAATGATGTAGACGTTCAAGAGCTATGAAAACTGATAATCAAAATCTAAATATTGTGGACATTCAAAATGTTAATCTGATCATCATCAAGTAAATACTTCAGACATTCAAAGTATTAATCTGATCATCAAAATGTAAATACTGTAGACACTCAAACTATTAATCTGATCATCAAAATGTTAATACTGTAAACAATCAAACTATTAATCTGATCATCAAAATGTAAATTGCTGTGGACATTCAAACTATTAATCTGATCATCAAAAATGTAAAATACTGGCAGACACTCCAACTATTAATCTGATCATCAAAATGTAAATACTGTAGACATTCAAACTATTAATCTGATCATCAAAATGTAAATATTGTAGACACTCAAACTATTAATCTGATCATCAAAATGTAAAATACTGTAGACACTCAAACTATTAATCTGATCATCAAAATGTAAATACTATTGACACTCAAACCATAAATCTGATCATCAAAATGTAAATACTGTGAACACTCAAACCATTAGTCTGATCATGTAAAATTAAAATACTATAGACACTCAAACTATTAATCTAAACACCAAAATGTAAATAATGTAGACATTCAGATTGTAAAACTGATAATGAAAATGTAAATACTGTGAACACTCAAACTATTAACCTGATCATCAAAATGTAAATACTCTAGACATTCAAACTATTAATCTGGTCATCAAAATCTAAATACTGTTGCCAGACATTCAGACTATTAAACTGATGATCAGAATCTAAATACTGTAGACACTTAACCTGTTAATATGATCATCAAAATGTAAATGCTGTAGACACTCAGACTATAAAACTGATGATCAAAATGTAAAATAAATGTAGGCATTCAGAATGTAAAACTGATATTGAAAATGTAAAATACTGTAGACACTCAAACTAATATTACTGATCATCAAAATGTAAATACTCTAGACACTCAAACGATTAATCTGATCATCAAAATGTAAATACTGTAGACACTCAAACTATTAATCTGATCATCAAAATGCAAATATTGCAGACACTCAAACTGTAAAACTGATAATCAAATCCGTATGTAAATACTACAGGACATTCAGACTATAAAACTGATCATGAAAAAAAAATGTAAAATATTGTAGACATTCAAACTATTAAATCTGACAATGTAAAAAGTGGCAAATGTAGACACTTAAGCTATTCAATCTGATCATCAAAATATAAATACTGTGAACATTCAAACTATTAATCTGATCATCAAAATGTAAATACTGGCAGA
Source organism: Tachypleus tridentatus (assembly GCF_004210375.1). Classification (NCBI taxonomy): domain Eukaryota; kingdom Metazoa; phylum Arthropoda; class Merostomata; order Xiphosura; family Limulidae; genus Tachypleus; species Tachypleus tridentatus. The sequence goes on along the minus strand of NW_027467777.1, from coordinate 30,952,356 downwards.
CAATCAAACTATTAATCTGATCATCAAAATGTAAAATGCTGTAGACACTCAGACTGTCAATCTGATCATCCAAAATGTTAAATACTTGGGACACTTCAAACTATTAATCTGATCATCAAAATGTAAATACTGTGAACATTCAAACTATTAATCTGATCATGAAAATGTCAATATTGTAACACGTTCAGACTAATCAAAACTGATCATCAAAAGATGTAAAATACTGTAAACTTCAAACTATTATTCTGATCATCAAAATGTAAATAAATGTAGACTCTCAAACTATTAATCTGATCATCAAAATGTAAATACTGCTTAGACAATCAAACTATTAATCTGATCATCAAAGTGTAAATACTGTAGACATTCAAACTATTAATCTGATTATCAAAATGTAAAATACTGTAGACCCACACACTATTAATCTGATCATCAAAATGTAAAATACTGTAGTCATTCAAACTATTAATCTGATCACAAAATTTTAAATACTTTAGACACTCAAACTATTAATCTGATCATCAAAATGTAAATATTGGCAGACACTCAAACTATTAATCTGATCATCAAAATGTAAAATACTGTAGACATTCAAACTACTAAATCTGATCATCAAAATCCAAAATAATGTAGACATTCAAAGTATTAAACTGATCATCAAAATGTAAATACTGCAGAACATTCAAACTATTAACCTTCTGATCAAAATGTAAATACTGTAGACATTCAAATTTATTAAATCTGATCATCAAATGTAAATATTGTAAACATTGAAACTATTAATCTGATCATCAAATTGATAAATATTGTAGACACTCAAACTATTAATCTGATCATCAAAAATGTAAATACTGTAGACATTCAAACTATTAATCTGATCATCAAAATGTAAAATACTGTGAATATTCCAGATGCAAACTGATAATCAATATGTAAAATACTGTAGACACTCAAACTATTAATCTGATCATCAAAATGTAAATACTGTAGAACATTCAAAATATTAATCTGATCATCAAAATGTAAATACTGTAGACACTCACACTATTAATCTGATCATCAAAATATAAATATTGTAGACATTCAAACTATTAATCTAATCATTAAAATGTAACTGCTGTAGAGACATTCAAACTATGAATCTGATCATCAAAATGTAAATACTGTAGACATTCAAACTATTAATCTGATCTCATCAAAATGTAAATATTTGTAGACACTCAAACTATTAATCTGATCATCAAAATATAAATACTGTGTACATTGCAACTATTAATCAGATCATCAAAATGTAAAATACTGTAGACACTCAAACTGTTAATCTGATCATCAAAATATGTAAATACTGTAGACACTCAAACTATTAATCCTGATCATCAAAATGTAAATACTATTGACATTCAAACTATAAGTCAGATCATCAAAATGTAAATACTGTAGACACTCAAACTATTAATCTGATCATCAAAATGAAAATACTATAGACATGACTATTCAAAATCTACAAACATCAAAATGTAAAATACTGTAGACATTCAAACTGTTAATCTGATCATCAAGAAATTAAATACTGTAGACATTCAGACTGTAAAACTGATAATCAAAATGTAAATACTGTAGACATTCAAACTATTAATCTGATCATCAAAATGTAAATCTGTAGACATTTAAACTATTAATCTGATTACCCAAATGTAAATTGTGTAGACATTCAAACTATTGATCTGATCATCAAATGTAAATACTGTAGACATTCAGAGCTATTAATCTGATCATCAAAATGTAAATACTTGTGGACACTCAGGCTATTAATCTGATCATCAAATTGTAAAATACTGTAGACACTCAAACTATTAATCTGATCATCAAAATGTAAATGCTGTAGACATTCAAGCTATTAATCTGATAATCAAAATGTAAATGCTGTAGACATTCAAACTATTAATCTGATCATCAAAATGTAAATACTGTAGACATTCAAACTATTAATCTGATCATCAAAATGTAAAATACTGTAGAATCAAAGTATTAATCTTATCATCAAAATGTAAATACTGTAGACACTTCAAACTATTAATCTGATCATCAAAATGTAAATACTGGCAGACATTCAGCTATTAATCGATCATCAAAATGTAAAATATTGTATACACTCAAACTATTAATCTGATCATCAAAATGTAAATGCTGTGAACACTTCAGACTATTCAAATGATCATCAAAATGTAAATATTGTAGACATTCAAACTATTAATCTGATCATCAAAATGTAAATATTGTAGACACTCAGACTATTAATCTGATCATCAAAATGTAAATACTGTAGAGACACTCAGAATGCAAACTGATCAATCAAAATGTAAATATTGCAGAGACATTCAAAATATTAATCTGATCATCAAAATGTAAATACTGTAGACATTCAAATTATTAATCTGATCATCAAAATGTAAATACTGTAGACATTCAAACTATTAATCTGATCATCAAAATGTAAATACTGTTGACACTTCAAACTATTAATCTAATCATCAAAATGTAAATAATGTAGACACTCAAACTATTAATCTGATCATCAAAATGTAAATACTGTAGACATTCCAGATATTAAACTGATCATCAAAATGTAAATACTGCAGACATTCAAACTATTAACCTGATCATCAAAAATGTAAATATTGTAGACATTCAAACTATTAATCACCATCATCAAAACGTAAAACTCTGTAAAGACTTAAACTATTAATCTGATCATCAAAATGTAAATACTGTAGACTCTCAAACTATTAAAAGAAACTGATGATAGAGAAAATGTAAATGCACAACTTGACACTCAAACTATTAATCTGATCATCAAAATGTAAAATCTGTAGACACTCAAACTATTAATCTGATTATCAAAATGAAAATGCTGTAGACACTCAAACTATTAATCTGATCATCAAAATGTAAATACTGTAGACACTCAAACTATTAATCTGATCACAAAAAATGTAAATATTTTAGACACTCAAACTATTAATATGATCATCAAAATGTAAATACTGTAGACACTGAAATAATTAATCTGATCATCAAAATGTAAATACTGTAGACACTCAAACTATTAATCTGATCATCAAAAGAAATGTAAATATAATGTAGACATTCAGAATGTAAAACTGATAATCAAAATATAAATACTGCAGACATTCAAACTATTAACCTGATCATCAAAATGTAAAATACTGTAGACATTCAAACTATTAATCTGATCATCAAAATGTGAAATACTCTAGGCACTACTCACTATTAATCTGATCATCAAAATGTAAATATTGTGGACATTCAAACTATTAATCTGATCATCAAAATGTAAATACTGTGTAGACATTCAAACTATTAATCTGATCATCAAAATGTAAAATACTGTGAACATTCAGAATGCAAAACTGATAATCAAAAATGTAAATACTGTGGACACTCAAACTATTAACCTGATCATCAAAATGTAAATATTTTTGACATTCTCACTGTTAATCTGATCATCAAAATGTAAAATACTGTGGACACTCCAACTATTAATCTGATCATCAAAATGTAAATATACTAGACATTCAGACTATTAAACTGATCATCAAAATGTAAATACTGTGAACACTCAAACTATTAATCTGATCATCAAAATGTAAATACTGTAGACATTCAAACTATTAATCTGATCATCAAAATGTAAATACTGTAGACATTCAAACTATTAATCTGATCATCAAAATATAAATATTGTAGACATTCAAACTATTAATCTGATCATCAAAATGTAAATACTGTAGACACTTAAACTATTAATCTGATCATCAAAATGTAAATACTGTAGACATTCAAACTATTAATCTGATCATCAAAATGTAAATACTGTGAACATTCAAAAAACTGTTAATCTGATCATCAAAATGTAAATACTGTGAAGACACTCAAACTATTAATCTGATCATCAAAATGTAAATACTGTAGACACTCAAACTATTAATCTGATCATCAACAATGTAAAATACTGCAGACACTCACTATTAATCTGATCATCAAAATGTAAATACTGTAGACATTCAAACTATTAATCTGATCATCAAAATGTAAATGCTGTAGACACTCAAACTATTAATCTGATCATCAAAATGTAAATAATGTAGACATTCAGAATGTAAATCTGATCATCAAAATGTAAATACTGCAGACATTCAAACTATTAATCTGATCATCAAAATGTAAATACTGTAGACATTCAAACTATTAATCTGATCATCAAAATGTAAATATTGTAGACACTTAAACTATTATTCTGATCATCAAAATGTAAATATTGTAGACATTCAAACTATTAATCTGATCATCAAAATGTAAATACTGTAGACACTCAAACTATTAATCTGATCATCAAAAATGTAAATACTGTAGACACTCAGAATGCATCTGATAATCAAAATGTAAATACTGCAGACATTCAAATATTAATCTGATCATCAAATGTAAATACTGTGGACATTCAAACTATTAATCTGATCATCAAAATGTAAATATTGTAGACACTCAAACTATTAATCTGATCATCAAAATGTAAATACTGTAGACATTCAAACTATTAATCTGATCATCAAAATCTAAATATTGTAGACACTCAAACTATTAATCTGATCATCAAAATGTAAATGCTGTGAGACATTTAAACTATTAATCTGATCATCAAAAAGGAAATACTATGGACACTCAAACTATTAATCTGATCATCCAAGATGTAAATATGTGTAGACATTCAGGACTATAAAACTGATCATTGAAATGTAAATACTGCAGACACTCAAACTATTAACCTGATCATCAAAATGTAAATACTCTAGAGAATTCATATTATTAATCTGATCATCAAAATGTAAATACTGTGAGACATTCAAACTATTAATCTGATCATCAAAATGTAAATACTGTAGACACTCAAACTATTAATCTGATCATAAAAAATTAAATACTGTAGACACTCAAACTATTAATCTAATCATGAAAATGTAAATACTGTAGACATTCAAACTGTTAATCTGATCATCAAAATGTAAAATACTGTAGACACAGAAACTATTAAACTGATCATCAAAATGTAAATACTGCAGACATTCAAACTATTAATCTGATCATCAAAGTGTAAATACTGTTAGACATTCAAACTATTAATCTGATCATCAAAATGTAAATACTGTAGACACTCAAACTATTAATCTGATCATCAAAATGTAAATACTGTAGACATTCAAACTATTAATCTGATCATCAAAATGTAAATACTGTGACACTGAAACTATTAATCTGATCATCAAAATGTAAATACTGAGAGACATTCAAACTATTAATCTGATCATCAAAATGTAAATACTGTAGTCATTCAGAATATCAAACTGATCAATCAAAATGTAAATACTGTAGAACTTCAAACTGTAAAACTGATCATCAAAATGTAAATACTGTAGACATTCAAACTATTAATCTGATCATCAAAATGTAAATACTGTGACACTCAAACTATTAATCTGATCATAAAAATGAAAATACTGTAGACACAGAAATTAATTAATCTGATCATCAAAATGTAAATGCTGTAGACATTCAGAATATAAATCTGATATTCAAATGCAAATACTTTGAACATTCAAACTATTAATCTGATCATTAAAATGTAAATACTGGAGACATTCAGCTATTAATCTGATCATCAAAATGTAAATGCTGACTTGGACACTTAAACTATTATTCTGTTCATCAAAGATGTAAATATTGTAGACATTCAAGATTATTAAGCTGATAATAAAAATGTAAAATGCTACAGACACTCAAACTGTTAATCTGATCATCAAAATGTAAATATTGTAGACATTCAAACTGCAAAACTGATAATCAAAATGTAAATACTGCAGACATTCAAACACTTAACCTATTCATCAAAATGTAAATACTGTAGACATTCAAGGCTATTAATCATATCATCAAAATGTAAATACTGTAGACACTCAAACTATTAATCTAATCATCAAAATGTAAATGCTGTAGCCACTCAAACTATTAATCTGATCATCAAAATGTAAATGCTGTAGACACTCAAACTATTAATCTGATCATCAAAATGTAAATACTGTAGACACTCAAACTGATTAATCTGATGATCAAAATGTAAATACTGTAGACATTCCAACTATTAATCTGATCAGAAAAAATAAAAAATACTGTAGACACTCAAACTATTAATCTGATCATCAAAATGTAAATACTGTAGACATTCAAACTATTAATTGATCATCAAAATGTAAATACTGTAGACACTTAAAACTATTAATCTGATCATCAAAATGTAAATACTGCTTGACATTCAAACTATTAATCTGATCATCAAAATGTAAATATTATTGACATTCAAACTATTAATCTGATCATCAAAATGTAAATAATGTTGAACACTCAAACCATTAATCTGATCATCAAAATGTAAATACTGTAAACACTGAAACTATTAATCTAATGATGAAAATGTAAATACTGTACACACTCAAACTATTAATCTGATCATCAAAATGTAAATACTGTAGACATTCAAACTATTAATCTGATCATCAAAATGTAAATACTGTAGACACTCAAACTATTAATCTGATCATCAAAATGTAAATACTGTAGACACTCAAACTATTAATCTGATCATCAAAATGTAAATACTGTAGACACTCAAACTATTAATCTGATCATCAAAATGTAAATACTGCTAGACACTTTCACTATTAATCTGATCATCAAAATATAAATGTTGTAGACATTCAAAGGATGTAATCTGATCATCAAAATGTAAATACTGCAGACACTCAAACTATTAATCTGATCATCAAAATGTAAATACTGTAGACATTCAAACTATTAATCTGATCATCAAAATGTAAATATTGTAGACATTCAAACTATTAATCTGATCATCAAAATGTAAATATTGTAGACATTCAAACTATTAATCTGATCATCAAAATGTAAATACTGTAGACACTCAAACTATTAATCTGATCATCAAAATGTAAATACTGTAGACACTCAAACTATTAATCTGATCATCAAAATGTAAAATGTTGTAGACACTCAAACTATTAATCTGATCATCAAAATGTAAATACTGTAGACATTCAAACTATTAATCTGATCATCAAAATCTAAATATTGTAGACACTCAAACTATTAATCTGATCATCAAAATGTAAATAGTACTGTACACTCAGAATGTTAAACTGATCATCAAAATGTAAATATTGTAGACATTCAAACTATTAATCTGATCATCAAAATGTAAAATACTGTTGAAATTCAACCTATTAATCTGATCATCAAAATGTAAATACTGTAGACATTCAGACTATTAAACTGATCATGAAAATGTAAATACTGTGAACATTCAAACTATTAATCTGATCATCAAAATGTAAATACTGTAGACACTCAAACTATTAATCTGATCATAAAAATGTAAAATACTGTAGAACTCAAACGATTAATCTGATCATCAAAATGTAAATACTGTGGACATTCAAACTATGTAATCTGATCATCAAAATGTAAATACTGTAGACATTCAAACTATTAATCTGCTCATTAAAATGTAAATACTGTAGACATTCAAACTATTAACCTGATCATCAAAATGTAAATACTGTAGACACTCAAACTATTAATCTGATCATCAAAATGTAAATACTGTAGACATTCCAGACTGTTAATCTGATCATCAAAATGTAAATACTGTGAACATTCAACCTGTTAATCTGATCATCAAAATGTAAAATACTGTAGACATTCAAACTATAAATCTAATGATGAAAATGTAAATACTGTAGACATTCAAACTATTAATCTGATCATCAAAATGTAAATACTGTAGACATTCAAACTATTAATCTGATCATAAAAATGTAAATACTGAACACAGAAACGATTAATCTGATCATCAAAATGTAAATACTGTGACACTTCAAACTGTTAATCTGATCATCAAAATGTAAATATTGTAGACATTCAAACTATTAATCTGATCATCAAAATGTAAATACTGTGAACATTGAAACTATTAATCTGATCATCATCATGTAAATACTGTAGACATTCCAAACCTGTTAATATGATGATCAAAATGTAAATACTGTGAACACTCAGACTGTAAAACTGATCATCAAAATGTAAATACTGAGAGACACTCAAACTATTAATCTGATCATCAAAATGTAAATACAGTGAACATTCAAACTATTAATCTGATCATCAAAATGAAAATATTGTAGACACAGAAACTATTAATCTGATCATCAAAATGTAAATACTGTAGACATTCAAACTGATAATCTGATCATCAAAATGCAAATATTGTGAACACTCAAACTATTAATCTGCTCATCAAAAGGTATATACTGTAGACACTTAAACTATTAATCTGATCATCAAAATGTAAATACTGTGGACATTCAAACTATTAATCTGTTCATCAAAATGTAAATACTGTAGACATTCCAGGTTATTAAGCTGATCATCAAAACGTAAATACTGTAGACACTCAGGCTGTTAATCTGATCATCAAAATCTAAATATTGTAGACACTCAAACTATTAAGCTGATCATCAAAATGTAAATATTGTAGACATTCAGAATGTAAAACTGATCATCAAAATTTAAATGCTGTTAGACATTCAAACTATTAATCTGATCATCAAAATGTAAATATTGTAGAGACATTCAAACTATTAATCTGATCATCAAAATGTAAATACTGTAGACACTCAAACTATTAATCTGATCATCAAAATGTAAATACAATAGGTCACTCAAACTATTAATCTGATCATCAAAATGTAAATACTGTGAACATTCAAACTATTAAACTGATCATCAAAATCTAAATGTTGTAGACATTCAAGGCTATTAATCTGATCATCAAAATGTAAATGCTTTGCAGACATTCAAACTATTAATCTGATCATCAAAATGTAAATACTGTGGACACTTAAACCTATTAATCTGATCATCAAAATGTAAATATTGTAGACATTCAAACTATTAATCTGATCATCAAAATGTAAATACTGTAGACACTCAAACTATTAATCTGATCATCAAAATGTAAATACTGTAGACATTCAAACTATTAATCTGATCATCAAAATGTAAATACTGTAGACATTCAAACTATTAATCTGATCATCAAAATGTAAATACTGTAGACATTCAAACTATTAATCTGATCATCAAAATGTAAATACTGTAGACACTCAAACTATTAATCTGATCATCAAAATGTAAATACTGTAGACACTCAAACTATTAATCTGATCATCAAAATGTAAATACTGTAGATTCTCAAACTATTAATCTGATCATCAAAATGTAAATACTGTAGACATTCAAACTATTAATCTGATCATCAAAATGTAAATACTGTAGACATTCAAACTATTAATCTGATCATCAAAATGTAAATACTGTAAGACACTCAAACTATTAATCTGATCATCAAAATGTAAATACTGTAGACACTCAAACTATTAATCTGATCATCAAAATGTAAATACTGTGACATTCAAACTATTAATCTGATCATCAAAATGTAAATACTAGTAGACATTCAAACTATTAATCTGATCATCAAAATGTAAATATTGTAGACATTCAAACTATTAATCTGATCATCAAAATGTAAATACTGTAGACACTCAAACTATTGATCTGATCATCAAAATGTAAATACTGTGGACATTCAAACTATTAATCTGATCATCAAAATGTAAATACTTGTAGACATTCAAACTATTAATCTGATCATCAAAATGACATTCAAAATACTGTGAATGTGGACATTCAAACTATTAATCTGATCATCAAAATGTAAATACTGTAGACATTCAAACTATTAATCTGATCATCAAAATGTAAATACTGTAGACACTCAAACTATTAATCTGATCATCAAAATGTAAATACTGTAGACACTCAAACTATTAATCTGATCATCAAAATGTAAATACTGTAGACATTCAGACTATTAATCTGATCATCAAAATGTAAATACTGTAGACATTCAAACTATTAATCTGATCATCAAAATGTAAATACTGTAGACACTCAAACTATTAATCTGATCATCAAAATGTAAATACTGTAGACATTCAAACTATTAATCTGATCATCAAAAATGTAAATGTCATCTGTACTGTGGACACTTCAAACTATTAATCTGATCATCAAAATGTAAAAATACTGTAGACACTCAAACTATTAATCTGATCATCAAAATGTAAATACTGTAGACATTCACTCACTATTAATCTGATCATCAAAATGTAAATACTGTAGACATTCAAACTGTTAATCTGATCATCAAAATGTAAATACTGTAGACATTCAAACTATTAATCTGATCATCAAAATGTAAATACTGTAGACATTCAAACTATTAATCTGATCATCAAAATGTAAATACTGTAGACATTCAAACTATTAATCTGATCATCAAAATGTAAATACTGTAGACATTCAAACTATTAATCTGATCATCAAAATGTAAATACTGTAGACACTCAAACTATTAATCTGATCATTAAAATGTAAATACTGAGACACTCAAACTATTAATCTGATCATCAAAATGTAAATACTGTAGACATTCAAACTGTTAATCTGATCATCAAAATGTAAATACTGTAGACATTCAAACTATTAAACTGATCATCAAAATGTAAATACTGTAGACACTCAAACTATTAATCTGATCATCAAAATGTAAATACTGTAGACACTCAAACTATTAATCTGATCATCAAAATGTAAAATACTGTAGACACTCAAACTATTAATCTGATCATCAAAATGTAAATACTGTAGACATTCAAACTATTAATCTGATCATCAAAATGTAAATATTGTAGACATTCAAACTATTAATCTGATCATCAAAATGTAAATACTGTAGACATTCAAACTATTAATCTGATCATCAAAATGTAAATACTGTAGACACTCAAACTATTAATCTGATCATCAAAATGTAAATACTGTAGACATTCAAACTATTAATCTGATCATCAAAATGTAAATATTACGGACATTCAAACTGTTAATCTGATCATCAAAATCTAAATATTGTAGACATTCAAACTATTATCTGATCATCAAAATGTAAATTGACTGATTGTTCTGATCACAAAATGTAAATATTGTAGACATTCAAACTATTAATCTGATCATCAAAATGTAAATACTGTAGACATTCAAACTATTTAATCTAATCATCAAAATGTAAATGCTGTAGACACTCAAACTATTAATCTGATCATCAAAATGTAAATACTGTAGGACACTCCAAATTAATCTGATCATCAAAATGTAAATACTGTAGACACTTCAAACTATTAATCTGATCATCAAAATGTAAATACTGTAGAACATTCAAACTATTAATCTGATCATCAAAATGTAAATACTGTAGACATTCAAACTATTAATCTGATCATCAAAATGTAAATACTGTAGACATTCAAACTATTAAACTGATCATCAAAATGTAAATACTGTAGACATTCAAACTATTAATCTGATCATCAAAATGTAAATATTGTAGACATTCAAACTATTAATCTGATCATCAAAATGTAAATACTGTAGACATTCAAACTATTAATCTGATCATCAAAATGTAAATACTGTAGACACTCAAACTATTAATCTGATCATCAAAATGTAAATACTGTAGACACTCAAACTATTAATCTGATCATCAAAATGTAAATACTGTAGACACTCAAACTATTAATCTGATCATCAAAATGTAAATAATGTAGACATTCAAACTATTAATCTGATCATCAAAATCTAAATATTGTAGACATTCAAACTATTAATCTGATCATCAAAATGTAAATACTGTAGACATTCAAACTATTAATCTGATCATCAAAATGTAAATACTGTAGACACTCAAACTATTAATCTGATAATCAAAATGTAAATACTGTAGACATTCAAACTATTAATCTGATCATCAAAATGTAAATACTGTAGACATTCAAACTGTTAATCTGATCATCAAAATGTAAATACTGTAGACATTCAAACTATTAATCTGATCATCAAAATGTAAATACTGTAGACACTCAAACTATTAATCTGATCATCAAAATGTAAATACTGTAGACACTCAAACTATTAATCTGATCATCAAAATGTAAATACTGTAGACATTCAAACTATTAATCTGATCATCAAAATGTAAATACTGTAGACACTCAAACTATTAATCTGATCATCAAAATGTAAATACTGTAGACATTCAAACTATTAATCTGATCATCAAAATGTAAATACTGTAGACACTCAAACTATTAATCTGATCATCAAAATGTAAATACTGTAGACATTCAAACTATTAATCTGATCATCAAAATGTAAATTACTGTAGACATTCAAACTATTAATCTGATCATCAAAATGTAAATACTGTAGACATTCAAACTATTAATCTGATCATCAAAATGTAAATACTGTAGACACTCAAACTATTAATCTGATCATCAAAATGTAAATACTGTAGACACTCAAACTATTAATCTGATCATCAAAATGTAAATACTGTAGACACTCAAACTATTAATCTGATCATCAAAATGTAAATACTGTAGACATTCAAACTATTAATCTGATCATCAAAATGTAAATACTCTGAGCACTCAAAATAATCTGATCATCAAAATGTAAATACTGTAGACATTCAAACTATTAATCTGATCATCAAAATGTAAATATTGTAGACATTCAAACTATTAATCTGATCATCAAAATGTAAATACTGTAGACATTCAAACTATTAATCTGATCATCAAAATGTAAATACTGTAGACATTCAAACTATTAATCTGATCATCAAAATGTAAATACTGTAGACACTCAAACTATTAATCTGATCATCAAAATGTAAATACTGTAGACATTCAAACTATTAATCTGATCATCAAAATGTCAACACTGTAGACATTCAACCTATTAATCTGATCATTAAGATGTCAATACTGTAGACAATTAAACTATTAATCTGATAATCAAAATGTAAATACTGTAGACATTCAAACTATTAATCTGATCATCAAAATGTAAATACTGTAGACACTCAAACTATTAATCTGATCATCAAAATGTAAATACTGTAGACATTCAAACTATTAATCTGATCATCAAAATGTAAATACTGTAGACATTCAAACTATTAAACTGATCATCAAAATGTAAATACTGTAGACATTCAAACTATTAATCTAATCATCAAAATGTAAATACTGTAGATATTCAAACTATTAATCTGATCATCAAAATGTAAATACTATAGACACTCAAACTATTAATCTGATCATCAAAATGTAAATACTGTAGACATTCAAACTATTAATCTGATCATCAAAATGTAAATACTGTAGACATTCAAACTATTAATCTGATCATCAAAATGTAAATATTGTAGACATTCAAACTATTAATCTGATCATCAAAATGTAAATACTGTAGACATTCAAACTATTAATCTGATCATCAAAATGTAAATACTGTAGACACTCAGGAAACGTTATCTGATCTGATCATCAAAATGTAAATACTGTAGACATTCAAACTATTAATCTGATCATCAAAATGTAAAATACTGTAGACATTCAAACTATTAATCTGATCATCAAAATGTAAATACTGTAGACACTCAAACTATTAATCTGATCATCAAAATGTAAATACTGTAGACATTCAAACTATTAATCTGATCATCAAAATGTAAATACTGTAGACACTCAAACTATTAATCTGATCATCAAAATGTAAATACTGTAGACATTCAAACTATTAATCTGATCATCAAAATGTAAATACTGTAGACATTCAAACTATTAATCTGATCATCAAAATGTAAATACTGTAGACATTCAAACTATTAATCTGATCATCAAAATGTAAATATTGTAGACATTCAAACTATTAATCTGATCATCAAAATGTAAATACTGTAGACACTCAAACTATTAATCTGATCATCAAAATGTAAATACTGTAGACACTCAAACTATTAATCTGATCATCAAAATGTAAATACTGTAGACATTCAAACTATTAATCTGATCATCAAAATGTAAATACTGTTGACACTCAAACTATTAATCTGATCATCAAAATGTAAATACTGTAGACATTCAAACTATTAATCTGATCATCAAAATGTAAATACTGTAGACACTCAAACTATTAATCTGATCATCAAAATGTAAATACTGTAGACATTCAGGTGTAAAACTGATATGAAAATGTAAATACTGAACATTCAAACTATTAATCTGATCATCAAATGTAAAATACTGTAGACATTCAAACTATTAATCTGATCATCAAAATGTAAATACTGTAGACACATTAAACTATTAATCTGATCATCAAAATGTAAATATTGTAGACATTCAAACTATTAATCTGATCATCAAAATGTAAATACTGTAGACACTCAAACTATTAATCTGATCATCAAAATGTAAATAAATACTGTAGACATTCAAACTATTAATCTGATCATCAAAATGTAAATACTGTAGACATTCAAACTATTAATCTGATCATCAAAATGTAAATACTGTAGACATTCAAACTATTAATCTGATCATCAAAATGTAAATACTGTAGACATTCAAACTATTAATCTGATCATCAAAATGTAAATACTGTAGACATTCAAACTATTAATCTGATCATCAAAATGTAAATACTGTAGACATTCAAACTATTAATCTGATCATCAAAATGTAAATACTGTAGACACTCAAACTATTAATCTGATCATCAAAATGTAAATACTGTAGACACTCAAACTATTAATCTGATCATCAAAATGTAAATACTGTAGACATTCAAACTATTAATCTGATCATCAAAATGTAAATACTGTAGACACTCAAACTATTAATCTGATCATCAAAATGTAAATACTGTAGACATTCAAACTATAAATCTGATCATCAAATGTAAATACTGTAGACATTCAAACTATTAATCTGATCATCAAAATGTAAATACTGTAGACATTCAAACTATTAATCTGATCATCAAAATGTAAATACTGTAGACACTCAAACTATTAATCTGATCATCAAAATGTAAATACTGTAGACATTCAAGACTATTAATAAATGATCATCAAAATGTAAATACTGTAGACATTCAAACTATTAATCTGATCATCAAAATGTAAATACTGTAGACACTCACTATTAATCTGATCATCAAAATGTAAATACTGTAGACACTCAAACTATTAATCTGATCATAAAAATGAAAATACTGTAGACACAGAAACGATTAATCTGATCATCAAAATGTAAATACTGTAGACATTCAAACTGTTAATCTGATCATCAAATGCAAATATTGTAGACACTCAAACTATTAATCTGCTCATTAAAATGTAAATACTGAAGACATTGAAACTATTAATCTGATCATCAAAATGTAAATACTGTAGACATTCAAACTGTTAATCTGATCATCAAAATGTAAATACTGTAGACATTCCAACTATTAATCTGATCACCAAATCTAAATATTGTAGACATTCAAACTATTAAACTGATCATCAAAATGTAAATACTGTAGACACTTAAACTATTATTCTGATCATCAAAATGTAAATACTGTAGACACTTAAACTATTAATCTGATCATCAAAATGTAAATACTGTAGACATTCAAACTATTAATCTGATCATCAAAATGTAAATACTGTAGACACTCAAACTATTAATCTGCTCATCAAAATGTAAATACTGAAGACATTGAAACTATTAATCTGATCATCAAAATGTAAATACTGTAGACACTCAAACTATTAATCTGTTCATCAAAATGTAAATACTGTAGACATTCAAACTATTAATCTGATCATCAAAATGTAAATACTGTAGACATTCAAACTATTAATCTGATCATCAAAATGTAAATATTGTAGACATTCAAACTATTAATCTGATCATCAAAATGTAAATACTGTAGACACTCAAACTATTAATCTGATCATGTAAAATGTAAATATCTGTAGACACTCATCAACTATTAATCTGATCATCAAAATGTAAAATACTGTAGACATTCAAACTATTAATCTGATCATCAAAATGTAAATACTGTAGACATCAAACTATTAATCTGATCATCAAAATGTAAATACTGTAGACACTCAAACTATTAATCTGATCATCAAAATGTAAATACTGTAGACATTCAAACTATTAATCTGATCATCAAAATGTAAATAATGTAGACATTCAAACTATTAATCTGATCATCAAAATGTAAATACTGTAGACATTCAAACTATTAATCTGATCATCAAAATGTAAATACTGTAGACATTCAAACTATTAATCTGATCATCAAAATGTAAATATTGTAGACACTCAAACTATTAATTCTGATCATCAAAATGTAAATACTGTAGACATTCAAACTATTAATCTGATCATCAAAATGTAAATACTGTAGACACTCAAACTATTAATCTGATCATCAAAATGTAAATACTGTAGACATTCAAACTATTAATCTGATCATCAAAATGTAAATACTGTAGACATTCAAACTATTAATCTGATCATCAAAATGTAAATACTGTAGACATTCAAACTATTAATCTGATCATCAAAATGTAAATACTGTAGACATTCAAACTATTAATCTGATCATCAAAATGTAAATACTGTAGACATTCAAACTATTAATCTGATCATCAAAATGTAAATACTGTAGACATCTCAAACTATTAATCTGATCATCAAAATGTAAAAAATACTGTAGACATTCAAACTATTAATCTGATCATCAAAAAAATGTAAATACTGTAGACATTCAAACTATTAATCTGATCATCAAAATGTAAATACTGTAGACATTCAAACTATTAATCTGATCATCAAAATGTAAATATTGTAGACACTCAAACTATTAATCTGATCATCAAAATGTAAATACTGTAGACATTCAAACTATTAATCTGATCATCAAAATGTAAATACTCTAGACATTCAAACTATTAATCTGATCATCAAAATGTAAATACTGTAGACACTCAAACTATTAATCTGATCATCAAAATGTAAATACTGTAGACATTCAAACTGTAAAACTGATCATCAAAATGTAAATATTGTAGACATTCAAACTATTAGTCTGATCATCAAAATGTAAAACTGTAGACATTCAAACTATTAATCTGATCATCAAAATGTAAATATTGTAGACATTCAAACTATTAATCTGATCATCAAAATGTAAATACTGTGTAAATACTGCACATTCAAACTATTAATCTGATCATCAAAATGTAAATACTGTAGACATTCAAACTATTAATCTGATCATCAAAATGTAAATACTGTAGACATTCAGACTGTAAAACTGATGATGAAAATGTAAATACTGTAGACATTCAAACTATTAATCTGATCATCAAAGTGTAAATACTGTAGACACTCAAACTATTAATCTGATCATAAAAATGAAAATACTGTAGACACAGAAACGATTAATCTGATCATCAAAATGTAAATACTGTAGACATTCAAACTGTTAATCTGATCATCAAATGCAAATATTGTAGACACTCAAACTATTAATCTGCTCATTAAAATGTAAATACTGTAGACATTCAAACTATTAATCTGATCATCAAAATGTAAATACTGTGAACATTCAAACTATTAATCTGATCATCAAAATGTAAATACTGTAGACATTCAAACTATTAATCTGATCATCAAAATGTAAATACTGTAGACATTCAAACTATTAATCTGATCATCAAAATGTAAATACTGTAGACATTCAAACTATAAATCTGATCATCAAAATGTAAATACTGTAGACATTCAAACTATTAATCTGATCATCAAAATGTAAATACTTGTAGACATTCAAACTATTAATCTGATCATCAAAATGTAAATACTGTAGACACTCAAACTATTAATCTGATCATCAAAATGTAAATACTGTAGACACTCAAACTATTAATCTGATCATCAAAATGTAAAATACTGTAGACACTCAAACTATTAATCTGATCATCAAAATGTAAATACTGTAGACATTCAAACTATTAATCTGATCATCAAAATGTAAATACTGTAGACATTCAAACTATTAATCTGATCATCAAAATGTAAATACTGTAGACATTCAAACTATTAATCTGATGATCAAAATGTAAATACTGTAGACATTCAAACTATTAATCTGATCATCAAAATGTAAATACTGTAGACACTCAAACTATTAATCTGATCATCAAAATGTAAATACTGTAGACACTCAAACTATTAATCTGATCATCAAAATGCAAATATTGTAGACACTCAAACTATTAATCTGCTCATTAAAATGTAAATACTGAAGACATTGAAACTATTAATCTGATCATCAAAATGTAAATACTGTAGACACTCAAACTATTAATCTGTTCATCAAAATGTAAATACTGTAGACATTCAAACTATTAATCTGATCATCAAAATGTAAATACTGTAGACATTCAAACTATTAATCTGATCATCAAAATGTAAATATTGTAGACATTCAAACTATTAATCTGATCATCAAAATGTAAATACTGTACACACTCAAACTATTAATCTCATAATCAAAATGTAAATACTGTAGACATTCAAACTATTAATCTGATCATCAAAATGTAAATACTGTAGACATTCAAACTATTAATCTGATCATCAAAATGTAAATACTGTAGACACTCAAACTATTAATCTGATCATCAAAATGTAAATACTGTAGACACTCAAACTATTAATCTGATCATCAAAATGTAAATACTGTAGACATTCAAACTATTAATCTGATCATCAAAATCTAAATACTGTAGACATTCAAACTATTAATCTGATCATCAAAATGTAAATACTGTAGACACTCAAACTATTAATCTGATCATCAAAATGAAATATTGTAGACACTTCAAACTATTAATCTGATCATCAAAATGTAAATACTGTAGACATTCAAACTATTAATCTGATCATCAAAATGTAAATACTGTAGACATTCAAACTATTAATCTGATCATCAAAATGTAAATACTGTACACTCAAACTATTAATCTGATCATCAAAATGTAAATACTGTAGACATTCAGACTGTAAAACTGATAATCAAAATGTAAATACTGTAGACATTCAAACTATTAATCTGATCATCAAAATGTAAATACTGTAGACACTCAAACTATTAATCTGATCATCAAAATGTAAATACTGTAGACACTCAAACTATTAATCTGATCATCAAAATGTAAATACTGTAGACATTCAAACTGTTAATCTGATCATCAAATGCAAATATTGTAGACACTCAAACTATTAATCTGCTCATTAAAATGTAAATACTGAAGACATTGAAACTATTAATCTGATCATCAAAATGTAAATACTGTAGACATTCAACCTGTTAATATGATGATCAAAATGTAAATACTGTAGACATTCAGACTGTAAAACTGATAATGAAAATGTAAATACTGTAGACATTCAAACTATTAATCTGATCATCAAAGTGTAAATACTGTAGACACTCAAACTATTAATCTGATCATAAAAATGAAAATACTGTAGACACAGAAACGATTAATCTGATCATCAAAATGTAAATACTGTAGACATTCAAACTGTTAATCTGATCATCAAATGCAAATATTGTAGACACTCAAACTATTAATCTGCTCATTAAAATGTAAATACTGAAGACATTCAAACTATTAATCTGATCATCAAAATGTAAATACTGTAGACAATCAAACTATTAATCTGATCATCAAAATGTAAATACTGTAGACATTCAAACTATAAATCTGATCATCAAAATGTAAATACTACAGACACTCAAACTATTAATCTGATCATCAAAATGTAAATACTGTAGACATTCAAACTATTAATCTGATCATCAAAATGTAAATACTGTAGACATTCAAACTATTAATCTGATCATCAAAATGTAAATACTGTAGACATTCAAACTATTAATCTGATCATCAAAATGTAAATACTGTAGACATTCAAACTATTAATCTGATCATCAAAATGTAAATACTGTAGACATTCAAACTATTAATCTGATCATCAAAATGTAAATACTGTAGACACTCAAACTATTAATCTGATCATCAAAATGTAAATACTGTAGACACTCAAACTATTAATCTGATCATCAAAATGTAAATACTGTAGACATTCAAACTATTAATCTGATCATCAAAATGTAAATACTGTAGACATTCAAACTATTAATCTGATCATCAAAATGTAAATACTGTAGACATTCAAACTATTAATCTGATCATCAAAATGTAAATACTGTAGACATTCAAACTATTAATCTGATCATCAAAATGTAAATATTGTAGACATTCAAACTATTAATCTGATCATCAAAATGTAAAATACTGTAGACACCTTCAAACTATTAATCTGATCATCAAAATGTAAATACTGTAGACATTCAAACTATTAATCTGATCATCAAAATGTAAATACTGTAGACATTCAAACTATTAATCTGATCATCAAAATGTAAATACTGTAGACACTCAAACTATTAATCTGATCATCAAAATGTAAATACTGTAGACATTCAAACTATTAATCTGATCATCAAAATGTAAATACTGTAGACATTCAAACTATTAATCTGATCATCAAAATGTAAATACTGTAGACACTCAAACTATTAATCTGATCATCAAAATGTAAATACTGTAGACATTCAAACTATTAATCTGATCATCAAAATGTAAATACATTGTAGACATCAATCAAACTATTAATCTGATCATCAAAATGTAAATACTGTAGACATTCAAACTATTAATCTGATCATCAAAATGTAAATACTGTAGACATTCAAACTATTAATCTGATCATCAAGAATGTAAATCATCTGTAAAGACACTCAAACTATTAATCTGATCATCAAAATGTAAATACTGTAGACACTTCAAACTATTAATCTGATCATCAAAATGTAAATACTGTAGATCTGATCATCAAACTATTAATCTGATCATCAAAATGTAAATACTGTAGACACTCAAACTATTAATCTGATCATCAAAATGTAAATACTGTAGACATTAAACTATTAATCTGATCATCAAAATGTAAATACTGTAGACATTCAAACTATTAATCTGATCATCAAAATGTAAATACTGTAGACATTCAAACTATTAATCTGATCATCAAAATGTAAATACTGTAGACATTCAAACTATTAATCTGATCATCAAAATGTAAATACTGTAGACATTCAAACTATTAATCTGATCATCAAAATGTAAATACTGTAGACATTCAAACTATTAATCTGATCATCAAAATGTAAATACTGTAGACACTCAAACTATTAATCTGATCATCAAAATGTAAATACTGTAGAACACTCAAACTATTAATCTGATCATCAAAATGTAAATACTGTAGACACTCAAACTATTAATCTGATCATCAAAATGTAAATACTGTAGACACTCAAACTATTAATCTGATCATCAAAATGTAAATACTGTAGACATTCAAACTATTAATCTGATCATCAAAATGTAAATACTGTAGACATTCAAACTATTAATCTGATCATCAAAATGTAAATACTGTAGACACTCAAACTATTAATCTGATCATCAAAATGTAAATATTGTAGACATTCAAACTATTAATCTGATCATCAAAATGTAAATACTGTAGACACTATCAAACTATTAATCTGATCATCAAAATGTAAATACTGTAGACACTCAAACTATTAATCTGATCATCAAAATGTAAATACTGTAGACACTCAAACTATTAATCTGATCATCAAAATGTAAATACTGTAGACACTCAAACTATTAATCTGATCATCAAAATGTAAATACTGTAGACATTCAAACTATTAATCTGATCAAGAAAATGTAAATACTGTAGACACTCAAACTATTAATCTGATCATCAAAATGTAAATACTGTAGACATTCAAACTATTAATCTGATCATCAAAATGTAAATACTGTAGACATTCAAACTATTAATCTGATCATCAAAATGTAAATATTGTAGACATTCAAACTATTAATCTGATCATCAAAATGTAAATACTGTAGACATTCAAACTATTAATCTGATCATCAAAATGTAAATACTGTAGACATTCAAACTATTAATCTGATCATCAAAATGTAAATACTGTAGACATTCAAACTATTAATCTGATCATCAAAATGTAAATACTGTAGACATTCAAACTATTAATCTGATCATCAAAACTGAACATTCAAACTATTAAATACTGTAGACACTCAAACTATTAATCTGATCATCAAAATGTAAATACTGTAGACATTCAAACTATTAATCTGATCATCAAAATGTAAATACTGTAGACACTCAAACTATTAATCTGATCATCAAAATGTAAATACTGTAGACATTCAAACTATTAATCTGATCATCAAAATGTAAATACTGTAGACACTCAAACTATTAATCTGATCATCAAAATGTAAATACTGTAGACATTCAAACTATTAATCTGATCATCAAAATGTAAATACTGTAGACATTCAAACTATTAATCTGATCATCAAAATGTAAATACTGTAGACACTCAAACTATTAATCTGATCATCAAAATGTAAATACTGTAGACATTCAAACTATTAATCTGATCATCAAAATGTAAATACTGTAGACACTCAAACTATTAATCTGATCATCAAAATGTAAATACTGTAGACACTCAAACTATTAATCTGATCATCAAAATGTAAATACTGTAGACATTCAAACTATTAATCTGATCATCAAAATGTAAATACTGTAGACATTCAAACTATTAATCTGATCATCAAAATGTAAATACTGTAGACATTCAAACTATTAATCTGATCATCAAAATGTAAATACTGTAGACATTCAAACTATTAATCTGATCATCAAAATGTAAATACTGTAGACACTCAAACTATTAATCTGATCATCAAAATGTAAATACTGTAGACATTCAAACTATTAATCTGATCATCAAAATGTAAATACTGTAGACACTCAAACTATTAATCTGATCATCAAAATGTAAATACTGTAGACATTCAAACTATTAATCTGATCATCAAAATGTAAATACTGTAGACACTCAAACTATTAATCTGATCATCAAAATGTAAATACTGTAGACATTCAAACTGTTAATCTGATCATCAAAATGTAAATACTGTAGACATTCAAACTATTAATCTGATCATCAAAATGTAAATACTGTAGACATTCAAACTATTAATCTGATCATCAAAATGTAAATACTGTAGACACTCAAACTATTAATCTGATCATCAAAATGTAAATACTGTAGACATTCAAACTATTAATCTGATCATCAAAATGTAAATACTGTAGACATTCAAACTATTAATCTGATCATCAAAATGTAAATACTGTAGACACTCAAACTATTAATCTGATCATCAAAATGTAAATACTGTAGACATTCAAACTATTAATCTGATCATCAAAATGTAAATACTGTAGACATTCAAACTATTAATCTGATCATCAAAATGTAAATACTGTAGACATTCAAACTATTAATCTGATCATCAAAATGTAAATACTGTAGACACTCAAACTATTAATCTGATCATCAAAATGTAAATACTGTAGACATTCAAACTGTTAATCTGATCATCAAAATGTAAATACTGTAGACATTCAAACTATTAATCTGATCATCAAAATGTAAATACTGTAGACATTCAAACTATTAATCTGATCATCAAAATGTAAATACTGTAGACACTCAAACTATTAATCTGATCATCAAAATGTAAATACTGTAGACACTCAAACTATTAATCTGATCATCAAAATGTAAATACTGTAGACATTCAAACTATTAATCTGATCATCAAAATGTAAATACTGTAGACATTCAAACTATTAATCTGATCATCAAAATGTAAATACTGTAGACACTTCAAACTATTAATCTGATCATCAAAATGTAAATACTGTAGACACTCAAACTATTAATCTGATCATCAAAATGTAAATACTGTAGACATTCAAACTATTAATCTGATCATCAAAATGTAAATACTGTAGACATTCAAACTATTAATCTGATCATCAAAATGTAAATACTGTAGACACTCAAACTATTAATCTGATCATCAAAATGTAAATACTGTAGACACTCAAACTATTAATCTGATCATCAAAATGTAAATACTGTAGACATTCAAACTATTAATCTGATCATCAAAATGTAAATACTGTAGACACTCAAACTATTAATCTGATCATCAAAATGTAAATACTGTAGACATTCAAACTATTAATCTGATCATCAAAATGTAAATACTGTAGACACTCAAACTATTAATCTGATCATCAAAATGTAAATACTGTAGACATTCAAACTGTTAATCTGATCATCAAAATGTAAATACTGTAGACATTCAAACTATTAATCTGATCATCAAAATGTAAATACTGTAGACATTCAAACTATTAATCTGATCATCAAAATGTAAATACTGTAGACACTCAAACTATTAATCTGATCATCAAAATGTAAATACTGTAGACATTCAAACTATTAATCTGATCATCAAAATGTAAATACTGTAGACACTCAAACTATTAATCTGATCATCAAAATGTAAATACTGTAGACATTCAAACTATTAATCTGATCATCAAAATGTAAATACTGTAGACACTCAAACTATTAATCTGATCATCAAAATGTAAATACTGTAGACATTCAAACTATTAATCTGATCATCAAAATGTAAATACTGTAGACATTCAAACTATTAATCTGATCATCAAAATGTAAATACTGTAGACATTCAAACTATTAATCTGATCATCAAAATGTAAATACTGTAGACATTCAAACTATTAATCTGATCATCAAAATGTAAATACTGTAGACATTCAAACTATTAATCTGATCATCAAAATGTAAATACTGTAGACATTCAAACTATTAATCTGATCATCAAAATGTAAATACTGTAGACACTCAAACTATTAATCTGATCATCAAAATGTAAATACTGTAGACATTCAAACTATTAATCTGATCATCAAAATGTAAATACTGTAGACACTCAAACTATTAATCTGATCATCAAAATGTAAATACTGTAGACATTCAAACTATTAATCTGATCATCAAAATGTAAATACTGTAGACATTCAAACTATTAATCTGATCATCAAAATGTAAATACTGTAGACATTCAAACTATTAATCTGATCATCAAAATGTAAATACTGTAGACATTCAAACTATTAATCTGATCATCAAAATGTAAATACTGTAGACATTCAAACTATTAATCTGATCATCAAAATGTAAATACTGTAGACACTCAAACTATTAATCTGATCATCAAAATGTAAATACTGTAGACATTCAAACTATTAATCTGATCATCAAAATGTAAATACTGTAGACATTCAAACTATTAATCTGATCATCAAAATGTAAATACTGTAGACACTCAAACTATTAATCTGATCATCAAAATGTAAATACTGTAGACACTCAAACTATTAATCTGATCATCAAAATGTAAATACTGTAGACACTCAAACTATTAATCTGATCATCAAAATGTAAATACTGTAGACACTCAAACTATTAATCTGATCATCAAAATGTAAATACTGTAGACACTCAAACTATTAATCTGATCATCAAAATGTAAATACTGTAGACATTCAAACTATTAATCTGATCATCAAAATGTAAATACTGTAGACATTCAAACTATTAATCTGATCATCAAAATGTAAATACTGTAGACATTCAAACTATTAATCTGATCATCAAAATGTAAATACTGTAGACATTCAAACTATTAATCTGATCATCAAAATGTAAATACTGTAGACACTCAAACTATTAATCTGATCATCAAATATAGACATTCAAACTAAATATCTGTAGACATTCAAACTATTAATCTGATCATCAAAATGTAAATACTGTAGACACTCAAACTATTAATCTGATCATCAAAATGTAAATACTGTAGACACTCAAACTATTAATCTGATCATCAAAATGTAAATACTGTAGACATTCAAACTATTAATCTGATCATCAAAATGTAAATACTGTAGACACTCAAACTATTAATCTGATCATCAAAATGTAAATACTGTAGACATTCAAACTATTAATCTGATCATCAAAATGTAAATACTGTAGACATTCAAACTATTAATCTGATCATCAAAATGTAAATACTGTAGACATTCAAACTATTAATCTGATCATCAAAATGTAAAATACTGTAGACATTCAAACTATTAATCTGATCATCAAAATGTAAATACTGTAGACATTCAAACTATTAATCTGATCATCAAAATGTAAATACTGTAGACATTCAAACTATTAATCTGATCATCAAAATGTAAATACTGTAGACACTCAAACTATTAATCTGATCATCAAAATGTAAATACTGTAGACATTCAAACTATTAATCTGATCATCAAAATGTAAATACTGTAGACACTCAAACTATTAATCTGATCATCAAAATGTAAATACTGTAGACACTCAAACTATTAATCTGATCATCAAAATGTAAATACTGTAGACATTCAAACTATTAATCTGATCATCAAAATGTAAATACTGTAGACATTCAAACTATTAATCTGATCATCAAAATGTAAATACTGTAGACATTCAAACTATTAATCTGATCATCAAAATGTAAATACTGTAGACATTCAAACTATTAATCTGATCATCAAAATGTAAATACTGTAGACATTCAAACTATTAATCTGATCATCAAAATGTAAATACTGTAGACACTCAAACTATTAATCTGATCATCAAAATGTAAATACTGTAGACATTCAAACTATTAATCTGATCATCAAAATGTAAATACTGTAGACACTCAAACTATTAATCTGATCATCAAAATGTAAATATTGTACTATTAATCTGATCATCAAAATGTAAATCTGATAATCTGATCATCAAAATGTAAATATTGTAGACATTCAAACTATTAAACTGATCATCAAAATGTAAATACTGTAGACATTCAAACTATTAATCTGATCATCAAAATGTAAATACTGTAGACATTCAAACTATTAATCTGATCATCAAAATGTAAATACTGTAGACATTCAAACTATTAATCTGATCATCAAAATGTAAATACTGTAGACATTCAAACTATTAATCTGATCATCAAAATGTAAATACTGTAGACATTCAAACTATTAATCTAATCATCAAAATGTAAATACTGTAGACACTCAAACTATTAATCTGATCATCAAAATGTAAATACTGTAGACACTCAAACTATTAATCTGATCATCAAAATGTAAATACTGTAGACATTCAAACTATTAATCTGATCATCAAAATGTAAATACTGTAGACATTCAAACTATTAATCTGATCATCAAAATGTAAATACTGTAGACACTTAAACTATTAATCTGATCATCAAAATGTAAATACTGTAGACATTCAAACTATTAATCTGATCATCAAAATGTAAATACTGTAGACATTCAAACTATTAATCTGATCATCAAAATGTAAATACTGTAGACATTCAAACTATTAATCTGATCATCAAAATGTAAATACTGTAGACATTCAAACTATTAACCTGATCATCAAAATGTAAATACTGTAGACATTCAAACTATTAACCTGATCATCAAAATGTAAATACTGTAGACATTCAAACTATTAATCTGATCATCAAATGTAAATAATGTAGACATTCAAACTATTAATCTGATCATCAAAATGTAAATACTGTAGACACTCAAACTATTAATCTGATCATCAAAATGTAAATATTGTAGACATTCAAACTATTAATCTGATCATCAAAATGTAAATACTGTAGACACTCAAACTATTAATCTGATCATCAAAATGTAAATACTGTAGACATTCAAACTATTAATCTGATCATCAAAATGTAAATACTGTCAGACACTCAAACTATTAATCTGATCATCAAAATGTAAATACTGTAGACATTCAAACTATTAATCTGATCATCAAAATGTAAATATTGTAGACATTCAAACTATTAATCTGATCATCAAAATGTAAATACTGTAGACACTCAAACTATTAATCTGATCATCAAAATGTAAATATTGTAGACATTCAAACTATTAATCTGATCATCAAAATGTAAATACTGTAGACACTCAAACTATTAATCTGATCATCAAAATGTAAATACTGTAGACATTCAAACTATTAATCTGATCATCAAAATGTAAATACTGTAGACATTCAAACTATTAATCTGATCATCAAAATGTAAATACTGTAGACACTCAAACTATTAATCTGATCATCAAAATGTAAATACTGTAGACACTCAAACTATTAATCTGATCATCAAAATGTAAATACTGTAGACATTCAAACTATTAATCTGATCATCAAAATGTAAATACTGTAGACATTCAAACTATTAATCTGATCATCAAAATGTAAATACTGTAGACATTCAAACTATTAATCTGATCATCAAAATGTAAATACTGTAGACACTCAAACTATTAATCTGATCATCAAAATGTAAATACTGTAGACATTCAAACTATTAATCTGATCATCAAAATGTAAATACTGTAGACATTCAAACTATTAATCTGATCATCAAAATGTAAATACTGTAGACATTCAAACTATTAATCTGATCATCAAAATGTAAATACTGTAGACACTCAAACTATTAATCTGATCATCAAAATGTAAATACTGTAGACATTCAAACTATTAATCTGATCATCAAAATGTAAATACTGTAGACATTCAAACTATTAATCTGATCATCAAAATGTAAATACTGTAGACATTCAAACTATTAATCTGATCATCAAAATGTAAATACTGTAGACATTCAAACTATTAATCTGATCATCAAAATGTAAATACTGTAGACATTCCAACTATTAATCTGATCACCAAATCTAAATATTCTAGACATTCAAACTATTAAACTGATCATCAAAATGTAAATACTGTAGACATTCAAACTATTAATCTGATCATCAAAATGTAAATATTGTAGACATTCAAACTATTAATCTGATCATCAAAATGTAAATACTGTAGACATTCAAACTATTAATCTGATCATCAAAATGTAAATACTGTAGACACTCAAACTATTAATCTGATCATCAAAATGTAAATACTGTAGACATTCAAACTATTAAACTGATCATCAAAATGTAAATACTGTAGACATTCAAACTATTAATCTGATCATCAAAATGTAAATATTGTAGACATTCAAACTATTAATCTGATCATCAAAATGTAAATACTGTAGACACTCAAACTATTAATCTGATCATCAAAATGTAAATACTGTAGACATTCAAACTATTAATCTGATCATCAAAATGTAAATACTGTAGACATTCAAACTATTAATCTGATCATCAAAATGTAAATACTGTAGACATTCAAACTATTAATCTGATCAGAAAAAAGGAAATACTGTAGACACTCAAACTATTAATCTGATCATCAAAATGTAAATACTGTAGACATTCAAACTATTAATCTGATCATCAAAATGTAAATACTGTAGACACTCAAACTATTAACCTGATCATCAAAATGTAAATACTGTAGACATTCAAACTATTAATCTGATCATCAAAATGTAAATACTGTAGACATTCAAACTATTAATCTGATCATCAAAATGTAAATACTGTAGACACTCAAACTATTAATCTGATCATCAAAATGTAAATACTGTAGACACTCAAACTATTAATCTGATCATCAAAATGTAAATACTGTAGACATTCAAACTATTAATCTGATCATCAAAATGTAAATACTGTAGACATTCAGAATGTAAAACTGATAATCAAAATGTAAATGCTGCAGACATTCAAACTATTAACCTGATCATCAAAATGTAAATACTGTAGACATTCAAACTATTAATCTGATCATCAAAATGTAAATACTGTAGACATTCAAACTATTAATCTGATCATCAAAATGTAAATACTGTAGACACTCAAACTATTAATCTGATCATCAAAATGTAAATACTGTAGACATTGAAACTATTAATCTGATCATCAAAATGTAAATACTGTAGACACTCAAACTATTAATCTGATCATCAAAATGTAAATACTGTAGACATTCAAACTATTAATCTGATCATCAAAATGTAAATACTGTAGACACTCAAACTATTAATCTGATCATCAAAATGTAAATACTGTAGACACTCAAACTATTAATCTGATCATCAACATGTAAATACTGTAGACACTCACTATTAATCTGATCATCAAAATATAAATATTGTAGACATTCAAACTATTAATCTGATCATTAACATTTAAATACTGTAGACACTCACTATTAATCTGATCATCAAAATGTAAATATTGTAGACATTCAAACTATTAATCTGATCATCAAAATGTAAATATTGTAGACACTCAAACTATTAATCTGATCATCAAAATGTAAATACTGTAGACATTCAAACTATTAATCTGATCATCAAAATCTAAATATTGTAGACATTCAAACTATTAAACTGATCATCAAAATGTAAATACTGTAGACACTCAAACTATTAATCTGATCATCAAAATGTAAATACTGTAGACACTCAAACTATTAATCTGATCATCAAAATGTAAATAATGTAGACATTCAGAATGTAAAACTGATAATGAAAATGTAAATACTGCAGACATTCAAACTATTAACCTGATCATCAAAATGTAAATACTCTAGACATTCAAACTATTAATCTGATCATCAAAATGTAAATACTGTAGACACTCAAACTATTAATCTGATCATCAAAATGTAAATACTGTAGACATTCAAACTATTAATCTGATCATCAAAATGTAAATACTGTAGACATTCAAACTATTAAACTGATCATCAAAATGTAAATACTGTAGACACTTAAACTATTAATCTGATCATCAAAATGTAAATACTGTAGACACTCAAACTATTAATCTGATCATCAAAATGTAAAAACTGTAGACATTCAAACTATTAATCTGATCATCAAAATGTAAATACTGTAGACATTCAAACTATTAATCTGATCATCAAAATGTAAATACTGTAGACACTCAAACTATTAATCTGATCATCAAAATGTAAATACTGTAGACACTCAAACTATTAATCTGATCATCAAAATGTAAATACTGTAGACACTCAAACTATTAATCTGATCATCAAAATGTAAATACTGTAGACATTCAGAATGTAAAACTGATAATCAAAATGTAAATACTGCAGACATTCAAACTATTAATCTGATCATCAAAATGTAAATACTGTAGACATTCAAACTATTAATCTGATCATCAAAATGTAAATACTGTAGACATTCAAACTATTAATCTGATCATCAAAATGTAAATACTGTAGACATTCAAACTATTAATCTGATCATCAAAATGTAAATACTGTAAACATTCAAACTATTAATCTGATCATCAAAATGTAAATACTGTAGACACTCAAACTATTAATCTGATCATCAAAATGTAAATACTGTAGACACTCAAACTATTAATCTGATCATCAAAATGTAAATACTGTAGACACTCAAACTATTAATCTGATCATCAAAATGTAAATACTGTAGACACTCAAACTATTAATCTGATCATCAAAATGTAAATACTGTAGACATTCAAACTATTAATCTGATCATCAAAATGTAAATACTGTAGACACTCAAACTATTAATCTGATCATCAAAATGTAAATATTGTAGACATTCAAACTATTAATCTGATCATTAACATTTAAATACTGTAGACACTCACTATTAATCTGATCATCAAAATGTAAATATTGTAGACATTCAAACTATTAATCTGATCATCAAAATGTAAATACTGTAGACACTCAAACTATTAATCTGATCATCAAAATGTAAATACTGTAGACATTCAAACTATTAATCTGATCATCAAAATCTAAATATTGTAGACATTCAAACTATTAAACTGATCATCAAAATGTAAATACTGTAGACACTCAAACTATTAATCTGATCATCAAAATGTAAATACTGTAGACACTCAAACTATTAATCTGATCATCAAAATGTAAATAATGTAGACATTCAAAATATTAATCTGATGATGAAAATGTAAATACTGTAGACATTCAAACTATTAATCTGATCATCAAAATGTAAATACTGTAGACATTCAAACTATTAATCTGATCATCAAAATGTAAATACTGTAGACACTCAAACTATTAATCTGATCATCAAAATGTAAATACTGTAGACATTCAACCTGTTAATATGATGATCAAAATGTAAATACTGTAGACATTCAGACTGTAAAACTGATGATGAAAATGTAAATACTGTAGACATTCAAACTATTAATCTGATCATCAAAATGTAAATACTGTAGACACTCAAACTATTAATCTGATCATCAAAATGTAAATACTGTAGACATTCAAACTGTTAATCTGATCATCAAAATGTAAATATTGTAGACATTCAAACTATTAATCTGATCATCAAAATGTAAATACTGTAGACACTCAAACTATTAATCTGATCATCAAAATGTAAATATTGTAGACATTCAAACTATTAATCTGATCATCAAAATGTAAATACTGTAGACAATCAAACTATTAATCTAATCATCAAAATGTAAATGCTGTAGACACTCAAACTATTAATCTGATCATCAAAATGTAAATACTGTAGACACTCAAACTATTAATCTGATCATCAAAATGTAAATACTGTAGTCACTCACTATTAATCTGATCATCAAAATGTAAATAATGTAGACATTCCAACTATTAATCTGATCACCAAATCTAAATATTGTAGACATTCAAACTATTAAACTGATCATCAAAATGTAAATACTGTAGACACTTAAACTATTATTCTGATCATCAAAATGTAAATATTGTAGACATTCAAACTATTAATCTGATCATCAAAATGTAAATACTGTAGACACTCAAACTATTAATCTGATCATCAAAATGTTAATACTGTAAACATTGAAACTATTAATCTAATGATGAAAATGTAAATACTGTACACACTCAAACTATTAATCTGATCATCAAAATGTAAATACTGTAGACACTCAAACTATTAATCTGATCATCAAAATGTAAATATTGTAGACATTCAAACTATTAATCTGATCATTAACATTTAAATACTGTAGACACTCACTATTAATCTGATCATCAAAATGTAAATACTGTAGACATTCAAACTATTAATCTGATCATCAAAATGTAAATACTGTAGACACTCAAACTATTAATCTGATCATCAAAATGTAAATACTGTAGACATTCAAACTATTAATCTGATCATCAAAATCTAAATATTGTAGACATTCAAACTATTAAACTGATCATCAAAATGTAAATACTGTAGACACTTAAACGATTAATCTGATCATCAAAATGTAAATACTGTAGACACTCAAACTATTAATCTGATCATCAAAATGTAAATAATGTAGACATTCAGATTGTAAAACTGATAATGAAAATGTAAATACTGCAGACATTCAAACTATTAACCTGATCATCAAAATGTAAATACTCTAGACATTCAAACTATTAATCTGATCATCAAAATGTAAATACTGTAGACACTCAAACTATTAATCTGATCATCAAAATGTAAATACTGTAGACATTCAACCTGTTAATATGATGATCAAAATGTAAATACTGTAGACATTCAGACTGTAAAACTGATGATGAAAATGTAAATACTGTAGACATTTAAACTATTAATCTGATCATCAAAGTGTAAATACTGTAGACACTCAAACTATTAATCTGATCATAAAAATGAAAATACTGTAGACACAGAAACGATTAATCTGATCATCAAAATGTAAATACTGTAGACATTCAAACTGTTAATCTGATCATCAAATGCAAATATTGTAGACACTCAAACTATTAATCTGCTCATTAAAATGTAAATACTGAAGACATTGAAACTATTAATCTGTTCATCAAAATGTAAATACTGTAGACATTCAGAGTGTAAAACTGATAATCAAAATGTAAATACTACAGACATTCAAACTATTAATCTGATCATCAAAATCTAAATATTGTAGACATTCAAACTATTAAACTGATCATCAAAATGTAAATACTGTAGACACTTAAACTATTATTCTGATCATCAAAATGTAAATATTGTAGACATTCAAACTATTAATCTGATCATCAAAATGTAAATACTGTAGACAATCAAACTATTAATCTAATCATCAAAATGTAAATACTGTAGACACTCAAACTATTAATCTGATCATCAAAATGTAAATACTACAGACATTCAAACTATTAACCTGATCATCAAAATGTAAATACTGTAGACATTCAAACTATTAATCTGATCATCAAAATGTAAATACTGTAGACATTCAAACTATTAATCTGATCATCAAAATGTAAATACTGTAGACACTCAAACTATTAATCTGATCATCAAAATGTAAATACTGTAGACATTCAAACTATTAATCTGATCATCAAAATGTAAATACTGTAAACACTCAAACTATTAATCTGATCATCAAAATGTAAATACTGTAGACACTCAAACTATTAATCTGATCATCAAAATGTAAATACTATTGACATTCAAACTATAAATCTGATCACCAAAATGTAAATACTGTAGACACTCAAACCATTAGTCTCATCATAAAAATTAAAATACTGTAGACACTCAAACTATTAATCTAAATATCAAAATGTAAATACTGTAGACATTCAAACTGTTAATCTGATCATCAAAATGTAAATACTGTAGACATTCAGAATGTAAAAACTGATAATCAAAATGTAAATACTGTAGACATTCAAACTATTAACCTGATCATCAAAATGTAAATACTGTAGACATTCAAACTATTAATCTGATCATCAAAATGTAAATATTGTAGACATTCAAACTATTAATCTGATCATCAAAATGTAAATACTGTAGACACTCAAACTATTAATCTGATCATCAAAATGTTAATACTGTAAACATTGAAACTATTAATCTAATGATGAAAATGTAAATACTGTACACACTCAAACTATTAATCTGATCATCAAAATGTAAATACTGTAGACATTCAAACTATTAGTCTGATCATCAAAATGTAAATACTGTAGACACTCAAACTATTAATCTGATCATCAAAATGTAAATACTGTAGACACTCAAACTATTAATCTGATCATCAAAATGTAAATACTGTAGACACTCACTATTAATCTGATCATCAAAATATAAATATTGTAGACATTCAAACTAGTAATCTGATCATTAACATTTAAATACTGTAGACACTCACTATTAATCTGATCATCAAAATGTAAATATTGTAGACATTCAAACTATTAATCTGATCATCAAAATGTAAATACTGTAGACACTCAAACTATTAATCTGATCATCAAAATGTAAATACTGTAGACATTCAAACTATTAATCTGATCATCAAAATCTAAATATTGTAGACATTCAAACTATTAAACTGATCATCAAAATGTAAATACTGTAGACACTTAAACTATTATTCTGATCATCAAAATGTAAATATTGTAGACATTCAAACTATTAATCTGATCATCAAAATGTAAATACTGTAGACACTCAAACTATTAATCTGATCATCAAAATGTTAATACTTTAAACATTGAAACTATTAATCTAATGATGAAAATGTAAATACTGTACACACTCAAACTATTAATCTGATCATCAAAATGTAAATACTGTAGACACTGAAACTATTAATCTGATCATCAAAATGTAAATATTGTAGACATTCAAACTATTAATCTGATCATTAACATTTAAATACTGTAGACACTCACTATTAATCTGATCATCAAAATGTAAATATTGTAGACATTCAAACTATTAATCTGATCATCAAAATGTAAATATTGTAGACACTCAAACTATTAATCTGATCATCAAAATGTAAATACTGTAGACATTCAAACTATTAATCTAAACATCAAAATCTAAATATTGTAGACATTCAAACTATTAAACTGATCATCAAAATGTAAATACTGTAGACACTTAAACGATTAATCTGATCATCAAAATGTAAATACTGTAGACACTCAAACTATTAATCTGATCATCAAAATGTAAATAATGTAGACATTCAGATTGTAAAACTGATAATGAAAATGTAAATACTGCAGACATTCAAACTATTAACCTGATCATCAAAATGTAAATACTCTAGACATTAAAACTATTAATCTGATCATCAAAATGTAAATACTGTAGACACTCACTATTAATCTGATCATCAAAATGTAAATACTGCAGACATTCAAACTATTAACCTGATCATCAAAATGTAAATATTGTAGACATTCAAACTATTATTCTGATCATCAAAACGTAAACACTGTAAAAACTTAAACTATTAATCTGATCATCAAAATGTAAATACTGTAGACTCTCAAACTATTAATCTGATCATCAAAATGTAAATACTGTAGACAATCAAACTATTAATCTAATCATCAAAATGTAAATACTGTAGTCACTCACTATTAATCTGATCACAAAAATGTAAATACTTTAGACACTCAAACTATTAATATGATCATCAAAATGTAAATACTGTAGACACTCAAATAATTAATCTGATCATCAAAATGTAAATAATGTAGACATTCAGAATGTAAAACTGATAATCAAAATATAAATACTGCAGACATTCAAACTATTAACCTGATCATCAAAATGTAAATACTGTAGACATTCAAACTATTAATCTGATCATCAAAATGTAAATAATGTAGACATTCAAACTATTAATCTGATCATCAAAATCTAAATATTGTAGACATTCAAACTATTAAACTGATCATCAAAATGTAAATACTGTAGACACTTAAACTATTATTCTGATCATCAAAATGTAAATATTGTAGACATTCAAACTATTAATCTGATCATCAAAATGTAAATACTGTAGACACTCAAACTATTAATCTGATCATCAAAATGTAAATACTGTAGACATTCAGAATGCAAAACTGATAATCAATATGTAAATACTGCAGACATTAAAAATATTAACCTGACCATCAAATGTAAATATTGCAGACATTCAAAGTATTAATCATATCATCAAAATGTAAATACTGTAGACACTCAAACTATTAATCTGATCATCAAAATGTAAATACTGTAGACAATCAAACTATTAATCTAATCATCAAAATGTAAATGCTGTAGACAATCAAACTATTAATCTGATCATCAAAATGTAAATACTGCAGACATTCAAACTATTAATCTGATCAGAAAAAAGGAAATACTGTAGACACTCAAACTATTAATCTGATCATCAAAATGTAAATACTGTAGACATTCAAACTATTAATCTGATCAGAAAAAAGGAAATACTGTAGACACTCAAACTATTAATCTGATCATCAAAATGTAAATACTGTAGACATTCAAACTATTACTCTGATCAGAAAAAAGGAAATACTCTAGACACTCAAACTATTAATCTGATCATCAAAATATAAATATTGTAGACATTCAAACTATTAATCTGATCATCAAAATGTAAATACTGTAGACATTCAAACTATTAATCTGATCATCAAAATGTAAATATTGTAGACACTCAAAGTATTAATCCGATTCCACCAAATGTTTTTAAGGTGACAACAATGTTTTTATTTATCTTCTGATAAAGATGAAGAAGTGTGCTTAACTTAAAGATGTGGAACACATCTAGAAACAACCAGTGTGAAATTATATGTGGTCCAGCACACAGTTTACGTTTCAAGTAATAAATCACAGTTCTTCCACCGTTGAGGTAACGTTTAATTTAATAATTCAGTGTGACGTTTTGTCTTCATCCATTTTCTTGATGAAAAGTGTACTAAATATTATTATAAATAATAATCGTAATTTTGTTAACGTATTGTGTCAGTGAAGTGTCACACCAAAGTGTGTTAAATATACACACCACCAACCTGCACATTAATTGGTTGTCTAGCCTACCTGTATACACACCACCAACCTGTGGTTCTTTAGCCTACCTGTATACACGCCTCACATATTAATTCAGTTCTCTAACCGACCTGTAGCTACACATTAATTAGTTCTTTAGCCTACCTGTATATGGTTCACTAGCCTCTGCGCCCACATATTAATTCAGGTTCTCTAACCGACCTGTAGCTACACCACCAACCTGCAGATTAATTCAGTTCTCTAACCGACCTGTAGCTACACACCACCAACCTGCATATTAATTCATTAATTCAGTTCTCTAACCTACCTGTATACACACCACCAACTTACACATTAATTAGTTCTCTAGCCTACCTGTATACACGCCCCTAACTTACACATTAATTCAGCTCTCCAACCTACCTGTATACATACTAACAATTTACAAATGAATTCAGTTCTCTAGCCTACCTGTAAGTACACCACTAACTTGCACATAACAGCTCCAAAGAACCATGTCTCGGTGACATCCCACAGGACAGTTGGCGGTAGACAGATCAGAATGACTAGGAAGTCCGCTACAGCCAAGTTCACTATGAAGTAATTTGTAACAGTTCTCATAGACAGATTCCTGTAGACCGAGAAACAGACGAGAGCATTACCCACAAGCCCCACCACGAATACGATAATGTGTAGCGAAACCAAAACCCATTCGTAGCGCGTGGGGAAAATGTATTCTTCAATCAGTTCAATGTAGTCGTCGTCGGAGATACAGTAGACATTGGTGCAGGTGTCATTGACGTTTGTCTGTGTATCATTGACCATTACATCCACGTGAGGCCATGTCACCACGTCTTCAAACCCTAAGTCTTCAGCTGTTGTCATTTTGAGAAAGATGAACCTGGGAGGAAGGTTTATTAAATTTTATCTTCGTATATATTAAAATCATAAATTTATTTTAGGTTTGTTTGTGTAAAATGACACGTTTTACTTAATTATGTTTGTAGAATTTTTGGTTGTTGCGAGTACATTTAATTTTTATACCATTCGTCAATATATAACTGAATGTTCTAACATTTACTACATAAACACTCCGTTTTAAAACTGTATTTACTGAAAAACAAAATTACCAGTGTTAATAAATCAGTAGTAATGTTCTAGGCTACAACTTTAACGTCATACAAAATATCGGCTGTCTTTCAAACTCTAGATTAATCAGAGTTTTTTAATACAGGAAAAATATTCCTCAAAATGGCTTGATATGTTCTCTTTACATCAATAAGTATTCGAAGGTTTGGCAAGATATCAAATAGTAAACACAATACATGAACGCAACAACTCATTCAGTGTTCAGTTTATAACACAACCTGTAACACCTGTTAAATCCTGTTATTTGATTATAAAGATGGTTATATCCTGTTATTTGATTATAAAGATGGTTATATCCTGTTATTTGATTATAAAGATGGTTATATCCTGTTATTTGATTATAAAGATGGTTATATCCTGTTATTTGATTATAAAGATAGTTATATCCTGTTATTTGATTATAAAGATGGTTATAACCTGTTATTTGATTAAAAAGATGGTTATAACCTGTTATTTCATTATAAAGATGGTTATAACCTGTTATTTGATTAAAAAGATGGTTATAACCTGTTATTTCATTATAAAGATGGTTATAACCTGTTATTTGATTATAAAGATGGTTATAACATGTTATTTGATTAAAAAGATGGTTATAACCTGTTATTTGATTATAAAGATGGTTATAACCTGTTATTTCATTATAAAGATGATTATATCCTGTTATTTGATTAAAAAGATGGTTATATCCTGTTATTTGATTATAAAGATGGTTATATCCTGTTATTTCATTATAAAGATGGTTATAATCTGCTATTTGATTAAAAAGATGGTTATAACCTGTTATTTCATTATAAAGATGGTTATAACCTGTTATTTGATTATAAAGATGGTTATAACCTGTTATTTGATTATAAAGATGGTTATATCCTGTTATTTGATTATAAAGATGGTTATAACCTGTTATTTGATTATAAAGATGGTTATAACCTGTTATTTCATTATAAAGATGGTTATATCCTGTTATTTGATTAAAAAGATGGTTATATCCTGTTATTTGATTAAAAAAATGGTTATATCCTGTTATTTGATTATAAAGATGGTTAAATCCGAATCAGATTTTTAAGTGGTTTGAACATTCATAACTTATCAAAGAAGTGATTCTAAGTTTATGACAACAAACAGTTCAGATCTATCCTTATTTAAACATTTCTTATCTGACCACTAAACTTGAGAACAAATATGATCCCCGCAAACCCTCATCTCAATAATTCTCCATGTCTGACTTGTAACTACCGCTATTATACTTTCATCTGATTAACATTCTTATTTATTTTACTTGTGTAAACCAAATCAAACTTCGTGTAGAGACAGGTTGTGTAGACCAAATCAAACTTCTTGTAGAGACAGGTTGTGTAGACCAAATCAAACTTCGTGTAGAGACAGGTTGTGTAGACCAAATCAAACTTCGTGTAGAGACAGGTTGTGTAGACCAAATCAAACTTCGTGTAGAGACAGGTTGTGTAGACCAAATCAAACTTCGTGTAGAGACAGGTTGTGTAGACCAAATCAAACTTCTTGTAGAGACAGGTTGTGTAGACCAAATCAAACTTCGTGTAGAGACAGGTTGTGTAGACCAAATCAAACTTCTTGTAGAGACAGGTTGTGTAGACCAAATCAAACTTCGTGTAGAGACAGGTTGTGTAGACGAAATCAAACTTCGTGTAGAGACAGGTTGTGTAGATCAAATCAAACTTCGTGTAGAGACAGGTTGTGTAGATCAAATCAAACTTCGTGTAGAGACAGGTTGTGTAGATCAAATCAAACTTCGTGTTATTCTCAACATGAAGACATCAATAATTCACGATAAAGAAGAAACATTAGTTTTATCTGACAAGTTCTGTACACATGGTGTGATATCACAGACCACTGATGGATCACCTTGTTTTATCTGTTCTCTATACCTGATGTGATGTTACACACCACTGATGGATCACCTTGTTTTATCTGTTCTCTATACTTGATGTGATATTACACACCATAGGTGGATCACCTTGGTTTTTCTGTTCTGTATAGTAAATGTGAAACTACACACCACTGATGGATCACCTTGGTTTTTCTGTTCTGTATAGTAGATGTGAAACTACACACCACTGGTGGATCACCTTGGTTTTTTTTCTGTTCTGTATAGTAGATGTGAAACTACACACCACTGATGGATCACCTTGGTTTTCTGTTCTGTATAGTAGATGTGAAACTACACACCACTGGTGGATCACCTTGGTTTTTCTGTTCTGTATAGTAAATGTGAAACTACACACCACTGATGGATCACCTTGGTTTTTCTGTTCTGTATAGTAGATGTGAAACTACACACCACTGGTGGATCACCTTGGTTTTTCTGTTCTGTATAGTAGATGTGAAACTACACACCACTGGTGGATCACCTTGGTTTTTCTGTTCTGTATAGTAGATGTGAAACTACACACCACTGGTGGATCACCTTGGTTTTATTTGTTCTTTACACGTGGTGAATGACAGTTATTAAGTGTTATTGTTGAAAAGATAGTTGTCTTTTGTTGAATC
This sequence comes from Tachypleus tridentatus, assembly GCF_004210375.1. Lineage (NCBI taxonomy): Eukaryota > Metazoa > Arthropoda > Merostomata > Xiphosura > Limulidae > Tachypleus > Tachypleus tridentatus. The sequence goes on along the minus strand of NW_027467777.1, from coordinate 30,910,445 downwards.
CTTTTTGTACTGTTGTGTTTTATTTTAGAACAACGGTTACAATTTGAAAACATTTAGGTGTACTGTGTACAAGGTCAAAGGACACTACACCCTTGTGCAAATTAACTGAAACGAATGGTCATTTTACAATATTTTCAGCCGGTGTAGGCTCGGTGGATCCGCTGATTTCCTTTAATAGTCATTTTTTCACACAGACGGCGTCATTAGCCTTGTTTTGCAGTACGGTCGATCTATTTGTGGGATATATGACGAAATTTTGAGGACTATTACGTCATTCGAAATTGCGTTAGAAGGGCAAGGAGACCAGTCAAAAAACAACTTCTTACCAAATCAATGAAGAAAAAACGGTACCAATTGGGTCTGAAATACAAGAACTGGACACATGAACAATGGAGGAAGGTGTTATTCAGTCACGAGACTCATTTCTTCGTACAGGGTCAAAGAAGTCTGCATGTTCGCAGATCTCCAGGTGAGAAACTTCGAGAATCTCACATCAATCAGTTCGTAAAACATCCCTTGAAGAAGATGTTTTGGGGCTTTTTCAGCTACTATGGCGTCGGAGGCTTACATTGCATAGAAGGTATGATGTAAGGACCACAGTATATCGAAGTTTTGCAGAGAAGAGTTGTTCCAGAATTGAAAAAAAGATTTCCAGATGGATCTGGCATTTTTCAGCAAGATCTGGCTCCGTGCCACACATCGAAACTTGTGAAGAATTTTATGACTACAAAGCGAATAAAGGTGCTGGACTGGCCTGGAAACTCTCCGGACTTAAATCCTATTGAAAATCTTTGAGTGATTTGTAAAGAAAGACTCCGGGGAAAAGACTGTACTAAAAAAGATAAGCTAATTGAGGCCATAATTGAGGTGTGGACTCGATGCCAAAGCGGACTAATGATCTTCTGAAAAATAAAGGTGGTCATATCATGTATTAATTTGTGAGTAATTTTTGGATTATCAGAAATAAAACGCAAAAAAATTGAAAAAATCGTAATTTTCCGTCTTGTTTCAATTAATTTGTAAAAGGGTGTAATTTATTCACCTTTTAAGAAGTACGTATCTATTAATAGGATCATTTTAAGACCCTTGACCTCAGTGTATAAATACGTATTTACTAACAGGGTTAATGTAAGACCCTTGACCTCAGTGTATAAATACGTATTTACTAACAGGGTTAGTGTAAGGCCCTTGACCTCAGTGTATAAATACGTATTTACTAACAGGGTTAGTGTAAGACCCTTGACCTCAGTGTATAAATACGTATTTACTAACAGGGTTAGTATAAGACCCTTGACCTCAGTGTATAAATACATATCTATTAATAGGATCATTTTAAGACCCTTGACCTATGTGTATAAATACGTGTTTACCATCAGGGTTAGTGTAAAAACCTTTACCTCGGTGTATAAATACGTATATACTAACAGAGTCAGTGTAGAAACCTTGATCTAAATATATCAGTATGTTCTTGGCCGTCATACTTCTGGGTGTCTTGATCCACTTATATTCTCAGTAGGACATTTTCTGGGTTCTATACGTATTTCAACACAACCACTCTTATTCTAAGAAAAAAAAACATTCATAAATTTTTATTTCGAATAAAACGAATCAAGTTTTGTTGAGTTCTCTTTTATTGTATCTATAGCTCTATGTTTACATAAGCACATCCGTAAAGAGTAAATCACAGGTGGAAAGAAAATATACTTTATATCTGTTGGCTTTCCAGGTTAATCTCCCTCCCCCATATACAGTGGACGAGAAGTTACAGCTGAAATAATAGAGACTTTAAGTATACGAAGTTTCAATTAGTTAGCCTGTGATAAAAACAAGACCGTTTGTTAACACTTCGCACGAAACTGTTTTAAAAGTTGTGTTAAAATCGAAATAAGAATGAAAATAAACACCTGCTGTTAAACTTCATTTAATTATCTACGTTTTTATTAAGAACTGAACACTTTAAAATTTTTATTCTACTATAAGTTTACCAATAAAACAATGACGATTTACTTCAAATAAAGCTTTAGTACATGAGAAGTGATAACACTTGAGGGAACTTGTTGTTTATATGTTTATTATATCAATGAAACATAGCAATCATGAATCATACACCACTGGTGGATCATCTTCTTTCATCTGTTCTCTATACCTGATGTGATGTCACACATCACTGCTGGCTTAACATCTTTTATCTGTTCTCTTTACTTGGTGTGATATCACACACCACTGGTGGATTACCTTTTTTATCTGTTCTCTATACTTGCTGTGATATCACACATCACTGATGGATCATTTCATCTGTTCTCTATACTTGGTGTGATATCACACACCACTGGTGGATCACCTTGTTTTATCTGTTCTCTATACTTCGTGTGATATCACACACCACTGGCGGATTACCTTGTTTTGTCTGTTCTCTATACTTCGTGTGATATCACACACCACTGGCGGATTACCTTGTTTTATCTGTTTTCTATACTTGGTGTGATATCATACACCAGTGGCGGATCACTTTGTTTTATTTGTTTTACTATACTTGGTGTGACATCACACACCACTGGTGGATTACTTTGTTTTGTCTGTTTTCTATACTTGGTGTGATATCATACACCACTAGTAGATTACCTTGTTTTATCTGTTCTCTATACTTGGTGTGATATCACACACCACTGGTGGATCACCTTGTTTTGTCTGTTCTCTATACTTGGTGTGATATCATACACCACTGGTGGATTACTTTGTTTTGTCTGTTTTCTATACTTGGTGTGATATCATACACCACTGGAGGATTACCTTGTTTTATCTGTTCTCTATACTTGGTGTGATATCATACACCACTAGTGGATTACCTTGTTTTATCTGTTCTCTATACTTGGTGTGATATCACACACCACTGGTGGATTACCTTGTTTTGTCTGTTCTCTATACTTGGTGTGATATCATACACCACTGGTGGATCACCTTGTTTTATCTGTTCTCTATACTTGGTGTGATATCACACACCACTGGTGGATTACCTTGTTTTGTCTGTTCTCTATACTTGGTGTGATATCACACATCACTGATGGATTACCTTGTTTTATCTGTTCTCTATACTTGGTGTGATATCATACACCACTGGTGGATTACCTTGTTTTATCTGTTCTCTATACTTGGTGTGATATCATACACCACTGGTGGATTACCTTGTTTTATCTGTTCTCTATACTTGGTGTAATATCACACGCCACTGGTGGATCACCTTGTTTTATCTGTTCTCTATACTTGGTGTGATATCATACACCACTGGTGGATCACCTTGTTTTATCTGTTCTCTATACTTGGTGTGATATCACACGCCACTGGTGGATCACCTTTTTTTATCTGTTCTCTATACTTGGTGTAATATCACACGCCACTGGTGGATCACCTTGTTTTATCTGTTCTCTATACTTGGTGTGATATCAGTTGTTTTTTTCTAGTTTAATATACATACAGTTGTAATGTAATTTAAATGAGATATTATTTTAACTCGTTGTAGTTAGATTGAATGATTGGCGCGAATGGAGTTTCTCTCTTCTATCTCATAAAAACATTTCTCACAAACAGAAATTGGCAAAAACCACATAGTTCTTGGAAGTTTTAAAACGGAGATTCAACCTGAGGTTACGAGTTTCCAGAAACGTCGTAATAAATATGGTAACTGAGATAATAATTCCTGGAAAAACGATTTATTAGTTATTTTATTATAAATGGATATTTTTATTGGCCGTTCATCAGAGAAATTGAGGTTTTATCCGTTATTACAGCAGGTGTTATATTGTCTTTATATCTGATTTGGATACGTGTTTAAAATGTTTATACAACACATTTGTCCCGTTCTTTCAAGCGTCACGATATTGTCTGTCAATACCTGATTTGTCTAGATACTTCCAAACGTCACGTATTCTCTGTTAGTACCTGATTTGTCTAGATACTTCCAAACGTCACGTATTCTATGTTAGTACCTGATTTGTCTAGATACTTCCAAACGTCACGATATTGTCTTTTAGTACCTGATTTGTCTAGATACTTCCAAACGTCACGTATTGTCTGTTAGTACCTAATTCATCTCGATACTTTGATACGTCACGTATTGTCTGTTATTGTTTGATTTATCTAGATACTTTCAAACGTCACAATATTGTCTTTTATTACCTGATTCATCTAGATACTTTCAAACGTCACATATTGTCTGTTAGTACATGATTTGTCTGGATACTTCCAAACATCACGTATTCTGTGTTAGTACCTAATTTGTCTAGATACTTCCAAACGTCACATATTGTCTGTTAGTACCTAATTTGTCTAGATACTTCCAAACGTCACGTATTCTCTGTTAGTACCTAATTTGTCTAGATACTTCCAAACGTCACATATTGTCTTTTAGTACCTGATTTGTCTAGATACTTCCAAACCTCACATTAGGTCTGTTAGTACCTGATTCATCTAGATACTTTGATACGTCACGTATTGTCTGTTATTGTCTGATTTATCCAGATACTTCCAAACGTCACATATTGTCTGTTAGTACCTGATTTATCTGGATTTTTTCAAACGTCACATATTGTCTGTTAGCACCTGATTTGTCTAGATACCTCCAGACGTCACGTTATTGTCTGTTAGTACCTAATTTGTCTAGATACTTCCAGACGTCACGTTATTGTTTTTTAGTACCTTTGTGTCTAAATACTTCCAGACGTCACGTTATTGTCTGTTAGTACCTGGTTTGTCTAGATACTTCCAGACGTCACGTTATTGTCTGTTAACACCTTATTTGTCTCGATTCTTCCAGACGTCACGTTATTGTCTGTTAACACCTGATTTGTCTAGATACTTCCAGACGTCACGTTATTGTCTTAGTGTATGTTAACACCTGATTTGTCAAGATACTTCCAGACGTCACGTTATTGTCTTAGTGTATGTTAACACCTGATTTGTCTAGATACTTCCAGACGTCACGTTATTGTCTTAGTGTATGTTAACACCTGATTTGTCTAAATACTTCCAGATGCCATGTTTTTGAATTTCATCCTGTCTGTTGTTGTGTGTGTTATTTTTAAACTGAAATATTACATATTAGTTTAAAAAAAACTTATGTTGTTGATTTGTGCGCCACAGAAACTGATTTTACTTTTAATGGTTTCAGTTCTCCACGTCAACGTTTCTGTAGAAAATGTAAAAATTCTCGAGGATAAAAGTGAAACGTTAATCGAGAGTCAATCCCAAACCACTTAATTTATAAAAACCAGAAAGATCACACAGTTTGGTGTGACGTAGGTAACCTCGTGAGGTTACGTCACAAAACACATCGGTTACTGTGTTGGATATTTTCCCGTCTTAAGGTGTGAGTTTGACAGTTTTATTTTCAAATATTATTTTGCATTGCCGCAAAACCTTACTCCGTGCTTTGAGTCCGAGGTGTGACATAAAATTATCATCACTCATTGAGACAAGATAATTTCAAGAGTTGACGGTGGGTGCTGTGAACTAGACGCTTTCTCTCTAGTCTGCCACCTCAGTATTAGGGATGGATATGGCCAGAGAGCTTTGAGATTATTTCTAAAACTACAGGGTGGCGCGTAAGTTTCTACCCATTCATATATCTTATGTATCCAGTGTATATGTGTGCTGTCCCTCATTCTCGCTGCGTAATATTATACAACGCCATGTTCTGTGAGACATTTTCCTCAACATAGCAGGGGTTATTGTTCCAAATGCCGCGGTAACAGCTGCCTTCAACTCATCATTAGTATTATTGAATATAACATAATAACATAAGGATGGGTAGGGACTTACGGGCCACCCTGTAGTAATGTTACCGTTATATTTTAGAGCACAACTTATGATAATGACATCTTGAATTTGGAAAGTGGATGAATATAGTTTTATGTCAATATTTTCTTAAGTAACGGATGTTACCTTACACAGTTTCTCAGAGTTACGCTGTAGTTGTCCGGAATTTTAAAATTCTAATTTGAATATTAGAATGAAACAGTTTATTTTAGGGTTAACTTAGTTATTTTAACGCTTTATTTTTAATGTTACAGAAATATTCAAGTCATAGAGTTCGAGATAACTTACCAGGTCAGGGGTTCTTTGGTTTCTAGTTTTTTCAGGTACCAGAGCTCACTGAAACGTTACGAGTGCTCGTGTTTTAAAATGTTGAACTGAGTTAAGCTAAGCCAACACATTCGATTTGGTCACATGGTGACGTTACGTATTCGCCAAGTGACGTTTATACTTTCGACAACGTGATTGGCTCTTTGTCCTTGTGCTTGAGTTGTAAAAAGGCTTAAACTGTAATACTTTTAGATGTTCATCACGAATAAGTAGTTGCTATTGGAAACGGAATAACAGTGATTATTCTTGTCGGTGAAGAAATTCTATCATTCCGTCCATTTTACCTCCCTTAACCTATCTGTACATCCCTTTCTATCTGTCTATCTTTCTCATTTCTAAATGTATACGTCTGTGATGTTTGTTTAGGATTTCTAAAGTTTTTACTGGGTTTTCCAGTATTCCACTTTTGTCCTCGCATTCAAATTTTCCATATTCGCGCACGTAGAAAAATAAAACATGAACCAAGAGTGTTTGAGCTGTCACGAGAACTGACATGTGAAGTTACATGACTTGTTTCTGTACCGATACTACACACATAAGCTCTCATTGCAAAATAAAAAAACAGACCATAGTCATGTGTCTTATGTCGCTGTGATACACATCTGAAGTTCTTTGCTTGAAGACACACATTGTAGAATTATTCGGTCTTACCGTTTCTCTAACACATCTGAAGTTCTTTGCTTGAAGAGAGACACATTGTAGAATTATTCGGTCTTACCGTTTCTCTAACACATCTGAAGTTCTTTGCTTGAAGAGACACATTGTAGAATTATTCGGTCTTACCGTTTCTCTAACACATCTGAAGTTCTTTGCTTGACACATTGCAGAATTATTCGGTCTTACCGTTTCTCTAACACATCTGAAGTTCTTTGCTTGAAGAGACACATTGTAGAATTATTCGGTCTTACCGTTTCTCTAACACATCTGAAGTTCTTTGCTTGAAGAGACACATTGCAGAATTATTCGGTCTTACCGTTTCTCTAACACATCTGAAGTTCTTTGCTTGAAGAGACACATTGTAGAATTATTCGGTCTTACCGTTTCTCTAACACATCTGAAGTTCTTTGCTTGAAGAGACACATTGCAGAATTATTCGGTCTTACCGTTTCTCTAACACATCTGAAGTTCTTTGCTTGAAGAGACACATTGTAGAATTATTCGGTCTTACCGTTTCTCTAACACATCTGAAGTTCTTTGCTTGAAGAGACACATTGCAGAATTATTCGGTCTTACCGTTTCTCTAACACATCTGAAGTTCTTTGCTTGAAGAGACACATTGTAGAATTATTCGGTCTTACCGTTTCTCTAATTTTTCTTCCACTGTATTTTACTTCTCAGACTTTAGAATAAATTAATATAATAACACGACATGTCTTGATATAATAACACGATATGTCTTGATATAATAACACGATATGTCTTGATATAATAACACGATATGTCTTGATATAATAACACGATATGTCTTGAACTTATTGTTGTAATTATGCTGTGTGCAGTTTGAGGGGCATATATTAATTAACCGAGATAAATGTTTTATTTAAGGATCGAACAGAAATATATTTGGTTAAATATGGCGACGTTACTGTTAACACAGTAATGTGGAAAACTGTTAGAACATTCTGTAATTATTATGGGGCTAATTCTTCCACGTCATTACAGAACGTAAATTTCAACACTTTGAGAATGTTTCACTGATCCATGTTGACAGTTGAACGAACCAGGATGAGAACACTTATCATTCTAATATACTCGAACCAAGGGTATGTTACAATGGTTCTGTTTCAATGAATATACTGATCAAATTTAGGATCTTAAATAACTCTCATGCAGTGTCTCAGTTGTATGAAAAAAAAAAGCTAGCATATGGTATCAGTATATGTTACAAATAATTCAATTTAATATCATTCCCCAAATAAATCTTGATAAAAAATAACATTTAACATCATATATTAAATTTTGTTTTTAACGACCTGATGCTAGTTGAACTCTCTGACAAAGTTCTTCAGACTTGAAATGCTCCACAAACACTTGAGTACACACTAGATTGTGAGACTGAGACAGGTAGTATTGGAAATAGGACAGAAAGAGACAGAACACCTAAACTCAGTGATACTGATGTTAGGTGTCTTTGTTTATGTAACGTTCAGGACAGAAGGAAGACTGCTACTGATCTCAAGTATGAGATAAGTTACCATGTACCAAATGATAGAAAAGAATCCATATATACAGTAGCAGTTAAAAAAACAACTTTTACTTTGATCACCAGATATTGTAAAGATGAAATTTGCTAAAGTACTAAAACTGGACTATTGATAAATGGAAGAGGACGTTATGTACTAAAACTGGACTTTGACAAACGGAAGAGGACGTTATGTACTAAAACTGGACTCTAGATAAATGGAAGAGGACGTTATGTACTAAAACTGGACTTTTGATAAATGGAAGAGGACGTTATGTACTAAAACTGGACTCTAGACAAATGGAAGAGGACGTTATGTACTAAAACTGGAATCTAGATAAATGGAAGAGGACGTTATGTACTAAAACTGGACTCTAGATAAATGGAAGAGGACGTTATGTACTAAAACTGGACTCTGATAAATGGAAGATGACGTTATGTACTAAAACTGGACTCTAGATAAATGGAAGAGGACGTTATGTACTAAAACTGGACTCTAGATAAATGGAAGAGGACGTTATGTACTAAAACTGGACTCTAGACAAATGGAAGAGGACGTTATGTACTAAAACTGGACTTTTGATAAATGGAAGAGGACGTTATGTACTAAAACTGGACTTTTGATAAATGGAAGAGGACGTTATGTACTAAAACTGGACTCTAGACAAATGGAAGAGGACGTTATGTACTAAAACTGGACTTTTGATAAATGGAAGAGGACGTTATGTACTAAAACTGGACTCTTAATAAATGGAAGAGGACGTTATGTACTAAAACTGGACTCTAGACAAATGGAAGAGGACGTTATGTACTAAAACTGGACTTTTGATAAATGGAAGAGGAGGTTATGTACTAAAACTGGACTCTAGACAAATGGAAGAGGACGTTATGTACTAAAACTGGACTCTTGATAAATGGAAGAGGACGTTATGTACTAAAACTGGACTCTAGACAAATGGAAGAGGACGTTATGTACTAAAACTGGACTTTTGATAAATGGAAGAGGACGTTATGTACTAAAACTGGACTTTTGATAAATGGAAGAGGACGTTATGTACTAAACTGGACTTTGATAAATGGAAGAGGACGTTATGTACTAAAACTGGACTTTGATAAATGAAAAAGAGGACGTTATGTACTAAAACTGGACTTTGATAAATGAAAAAGAACGTTATGTACTAAAACTGGACTTTTGATAAATGGAAGAGGACGTTATGTACTAAAACTGGACTTTTGATCAATGGAAGAGGACGTTATGTACTAAAACTGGACTTTTGATAAATGGAAGAGGACGTTATATACTAAAACTGGACTCTAGATAAATGGAAGAGGACGTTATGTACTAAAACTGGACTTTTGATAAATGGAAGAGGACGTTATGTACTAAAACTGGACTTTTGATAAATGGAAGAGGACGTTATGTACTAAAACTGGACTCTAGACAAATGGAAGAGGACGTTATGTACTAAAACTGGACTCTGATAAATGGAAGAGGACGTTATGTACTAAAACTGGACTTTAAACTGGATAAATGGAAAGGAGCGTTATGAACTTTTGATAAAGGACGTTATGTACTAAAACTGGACTTTGATAAATGGAAGAGGACGTTATGTACTAAAACTGGACTCTAGACAAATGGAAGAGGACGTTATGTACTAAAACTGGACTTTGATAAATGGAAGAGACGTTATGTACTAAAACTGGACTTTAATAAATGGAAGAGGACGTTATGTACTAAAACTGGACTCTAGACAAATGGAAGAGGACGTTATGTACTAAAACTGGACTTTGATAAATGGAAGAGGACGTTATGTACTGGAAAACGTTATGTACTAAAAACTGACTCTTAATAAATGGAAGAGGACGTTATGTACCTAAACTGGACTCTAGACAAATGGAAAGGACGTTATGTACTAAAACTGGACTTTGATAAATGGAAGAGGACGTTATGTACCAAAACTGGACTCTAGACAAATGGAAGAAGGACGTTATGTACTAAAACTGGACTTTTGATAAATGGAAGAGGACGTTATGTACTAAAACTGGACTCTAGACAAATGGAAGAGGACGTTATGTACTAAAACTGGACTCTTGATAAATGGAAGAGGACGTTATGTACTAAGCCCTCAGTGGCTCTCGACATTACGTGAAACGTGAGCCTTCAGTGGCTCTCGACGTTGGTGAAACGTGAGCCTTCAGTGGCTCTCGACATTACGTGAAACGTGAGCCTCCAGTGGCTCTCGACATTACGTGAAACGGAAGCCTTCAGTGGCTCTCGAATTACGTGAAACGTGAGCCTTCAGTGGCTCTCGACATTACGTGAAACGTGAGCCTCAGTGGCTCTCGACATCACGTGAAACGGGAGCCTTCAGTGGCTCTCGAATTACGTGAAAGCAAGAAGGGTGGTGGTCTCAACATTACGTGTCATCAGTTTCAAGTCAAGTGTTAATTAAAACTTCTTTAACTACTTTATTTAAGACGTCATTTTGGCGGAACAAACTTTCGATGATGTCGTTCTACTTTTGGAGCTAACGAGCAGCTTATTAAAGTTTTCGAAAGTTTGTTTTCTTACTAAAACCTTTCCTTTCTGGTAACAAGTATAAGTTGAAAAGATAAACACGGTATGGACAGTCGGTTAACTAAAAGATACCATCACACAGCAACGTAATGTAAAAATTATGAAATATTGTAATGTCTTTATTGAACGAACGTCACC